>NW_003298897.1:175143-180742 GCF_000151645.1 Tuber melanosporum
CTTTTCATGACTCTCGCCGCACCGTT
Organism: Tuber melanosporum; assembly: GCF_000151645.1. Taxonomy (NCBI): domain Eukaryota; kingdom Fungi; phylum Ascomycota; class Pezizomycetes; order Pezizales; family Tuberaceae; genus Tuber; species Tuber melanosporum. The sequence continues at coordinate 175,170 of NW_003298897.1, forward strand.
TCATACGAACCACACTGTGCTCTGCTTGTTTTGCATCCCCATTTCCCCAGTTATACCTTTTCCACTGTCCTGATGTGAATAGAGTTTCTCGATCGGTAATGATATTCTTAAGGAGACCATCAAGTCGAAAGACCTCTGAAAAGAATGTTTGTCTAAAATCCCTCATATATATATCTTTTCTGACCTGAATGAAATGCTTGATTTTGGTCAGACAATCCACCACGACCAGGATGCTATCCCAGTTTGCCAATAGCAGTAGGTCCATTGTAATGTGTTGGCAAGGTGCTAATCACGTTATTAGTAATAGATACCATAGTTGGTAGGTGGCGTGCACCTCTAGAGAGGAGGTGAGAGCTGAGAACAAAAGGAGGCTGCAGAGGTGTACAGAGGAATAAAGAAGTAACCATTCAACCAAGTATATTGAAATACTGTCTGTCGAAGTCTGCCTCTTCTATCGTAGAAATAGATAGTCTTTAAATATACAACTCCATTCATGTCTAGCATGAAGTAATCTAATCAAAGGTATTAATCGATACACTTTGGTAAAACTACTTAAGTATCAAAGCGATACTTAAAACAATACATAAAATAAAACCAAGTATCAAACAATACTTAAAATACCAAGTATAAGAGCGATACTTAAAACAAAATATAAAACAAAACCAAGTATCAAACGATACTTAAAGCAAACCAAGTATTAAAGTGATACTTAAAATAAACCAAGTATCAAAGCAATACTTAAAACAAAACATAAAACAAAACCAATAACTGAGTACCCATACTGGTTACATCAGGGGTGAATTCCAGAGTAATTATCTCTCATGGTCGTTCAGGAACTTGGTTCGATTTCAGTAATGGGTAGAGAGCATGTTTAGCTGTTTTCGATCTTGGGCATATGTCGCAATTTTTGACATATCTTTTAACAACTTGGTGTAGTCCGGGTTAATAAAACGATCGCGTGATGAACTTGGTGGTTTTAGCCATTCCTCTATATCCGGCCATTCAGATATCCTGGTGTTATTGTATGATATCTGTTCTTATCTTTTCTTCAGGAATCCTTTGCTTTCCATCATACCACATGTTTCCATCCTCTCCTTGGCATAACCTCATAGCAATTCCTTTCATCTCCGTTTTTCCTTCCTCCAATGCTTCTCTTATTGTTGGAATTGTTTTGTCTTTTTCATTTACTTTCTCGATTTCTATTTCTTCTATTGGTGTCAGTGGGATAACCTCTATTCCCTTGAAGTCCATTTTTGGTAATTGTGTTCTTGTTTTTTTTTTATACTTTCATCTTCTTTTGTTTGTGGTTTGTCACTTGCAATCCTTTCAAGAGCATCTGGCTTTCCACTCTCTTTGCCTGGTCGATATTTGGTTTTGAAGTTGTATTTGCTGAGGTGTTCTATCCACCTTATCAGGCAGTTGTTTAATTCCTTTGTTGTCATGAACAGGACTAGATTCTTGTGGTCGGTTAGACCTCAGACCGCATAGTCATTGTTCGGAATGTATCTCCTCCGTTCCTTTAATACTTGAACTATTGCTAATAGTTCATTGTTCGCAACATCGTAGTTGTACTCCTCAGAGATCCTTGTCTTGGATTAGTAAGACACTGGCCTCCATTTTCCGGCTTCCCATTGTTGTGATTATATGCCTGAACATACATATTTCGAGGCCTCCGTTTCAATCATCGTCCTTCACTTGCGGTCAAAATGTACCAGTATTGGTGCTGATATCAGATGTGTCTAGATAGTATTGTATGCCTTTTGTTCTGTTTCTCCCCATTCTCATTTCTTGTCTTTCTTGGTTAGGTTATAGAGTGGTTTTGCAAGCCAGCTAAATACCTGTATGAAGATTTAATAAAAGTTTGAGAATCGGATAAAGTACTAAATATCTGTTTTATTGTTTTGTTTGACACAATTCCATGTTACTGCTGTTTCGACTTGGTCGACATTAACCTGCCTCCAATTGACAATAAATCTGAGTTATTTACTTTCTTCTTTATTGAATTCGCATTTTGTTAGTTTGATCTTCATTCCTGATCCTTGTATTGTGGCCATGATATTGCTAATATCCTTCTGGTATTATTGCATGTTTTCTGTATAGATGAGTACATCGTGCAATTATGCGATGCAACATATGTCGAGGTACTTATTGAGTACCTTGTTTATTCATCTTCGAAATAACACCCGTGCATTGGTTAGCCCGAAAAGTATAAACAAGTATTGGAACATTCTGTATTTTGAGGTGAATGTAGTATTCCATTCATCCCCTGCTTTGATGAGTATATTGTGGTCTACTTCCTTGATGTCGAGCTTGATGAAGTATATTGCTAATGGTAGTCTATCCACTGCCTCTTCAATTAAGAATAGTAGATATCGATCTTTTTTGATAACTGAAGTGAGGGCTCTGTAGTATACACAGAATTTCATATTTCTATCTTTCTTTTTGACGAAGAGTATTGAGAATCCTCCTGCTGCAAAGGAGTCTCTTATCCATCTTTACTTTAGGTTTTGCTGGATGTACTTTCTAAGTTCTTCAAGCTCCTCTTCTCCTAGTATGTATGACTTTCTGTAGGGAATCTCTTTTCTTTTTTTCTTTTTCTTGTCTTTATCCAGCAGTATTTTGTGTTCAATTCCTGCTCTTCAGGCTGGTAGCTCCCTAGCTTCCTCTTCTTGGAATAGATTCATGAATTGATTATATTCTTTTCGAATCAATTCTTTCTATTCTTTTTGGCTTTAGTATTTCTTGTCATGGATTACTAGTTCGGTGTTGATCTTGATCTTTCCTAGGACTGCTTTTTCATCTTCACATATTCATTTGAGAATTACTGTTATATCTCTCCTTCGATAGTACCATCCGAAGGCTTGCGTTGTGATCTCTTTAATCTTGACTCTTTTGGTCGTATCAAGCTGGTTTTGGTCCGTGCTTCTAAATCCTTTGTCTCCTCTTGTGGTTTCTTTCAGTTGATCTACTTGGTGCAGATCTTCCTGGTTGATCTTTTCGATGATTAACAGTGCGATTGGATTGCCCTCTGGCACTTCTTAGTCTTTTTAAGCCATTTAGGTCAAGACCGCTGTGACTTCACCTGTATAGTTGGCATCGATTACTCCCACCATGGTTAGGAGTTGGTGTTTAACTGCTAGACCACTCAGGGGTTGTATCCATCCTTAGGTGCCTTCTGGTAGTCCGATGGCTACTCCTGTTGCTATCATTGCCTTCCTGCTGGCAGGTATCTTGATTCCTTTATTAGCATATAGGTCGTATCCTGCTGCCCCTTTGGAACCCTTGGTGGGTATCTTTGCCCCTTGGTACAGCTTTTGTATTCAGAATATTTTCTCTTGCCACCATTCGGCGAACTTGGCATGCAAAGTCTCTTCTTCCTCTTCTCATACTGGTTTCGAGTAGAAACAGGCGAACTGTTGTGACATCATATTGCCCATTATTGGCTTGTGAAGATCTTAATATTCTCATTCACGTCAATTTTCCGAATTTGTTTTCGTAACACTGGAATCCCGAGGACTATCGCATAGTTCTTGAGATCTACTACCTGGAAGGTCACTGTTTCTCTATAGTTATCAATATCCATAGGTACTTCTGCTGTATGTACTATAGGGTCCCTTGCTCTTGGCTTGCTATCTGCTAAGTAAGCTTGTCTCACCTTCTTTGATTCCTTGGGATTGATGCCATATTTATAGCAGATTGCCTTGTTGATGAAATCTTAGGTTGCCTTCGAGTAGAGCATTGCATATATTGTTGTTTCTTCGTGCTTTTCATTGTATATCTTCCTTTTGATTATCAAATGATCTCCCTCTCAATCTTATTGTTGGATGTGTAATGCCGTGTAGTAGTTTGCTAACTGGATGAATTCTCCAGGTCCACATCTTGGGTCTTGCAGAGAGCGGTTTACTGGAGACCCTCATCGCTTTCCGCTGATAAATCCTCTGCGATCATTTCGCGAATCTTATTCCTCTTTTGAGATTAGAAGCAGTTGTTTCCCGCAGCTCGGGTCTCTTGGTATCTACTATAGGGTCTGCTTCTGCATTCTTGTATCTGATGTCCTTCTTTTCTGCCCCTTAAGCAGAGTTTCCCATTCATTCTTCTAAAGTATTGTTTCTTTGACAGGTTTAGAGCAGCTCATGTCTTTGATTTGTCCAACTCCATTGGTTCGCCTGGTGGTAATGCTCTGCTTTCAACTTGAGCTATTTGCGGTTTAAAGGTTCCATCCACATTCCTGGATGCTTGGACCACCCTGTCTGCCATAGTGTTTTCCGAGTTGATTCAAACTATGATTAATTTACTTTCCTTATCGATGGTCCATCTTGCAAATTGTTCTGTTGTTGTGTAGTACGAGTCGGAGATTCTCCATGCTTCTTGAAGTCTATCACTACAGCTTCTTAGAAGGAGGATAAAGAGGGTAGTAGCATCAAACTCAGCCTTGTATTGCCATAGTCAGCATTTGTTCTAATATGCTGAAAAGGTCTGTTTTCTCTCGTTGGAGGTTCTCCAGCTTTCGTCTGGCCGTCTCCTTAGCATTGGGATCTGCGAATGATTCGAAGAGTGTCACCTTGAATTCATTGTACGTGACACATTTCCTCTGCTTCCTTCCATCTTGGAATGCCATGATTGATTGTCCCATGAGTCATCTTAGTAAAGATTCCACATGAGGAATCTTGATCCCATTGTGGAGTTCTCTGTATCCCTTAATGGCAAAATCGGCTTCGCATTGTTGCAGGAATATTCCTAGCTTGTCTTTGGCTCTTTTGTGAGTGTTGGGTTCTTTTGCTTTCGGTCGCTAGATATTTCCTTATCCTCTATTTCGTGTTGCTGCTAGAAATACCGGAAGCTGATTCTCCCTCATTCTAAGTCTCCTAGTGCCTAGTGCTGGCGTGGCCAGGGCCGGTGGACCAGGTACTGATGATCACGACATTCTTGCAGGTCTTGTAGTTCCAGCAGGAGAGCTATCGACTGGGGATCCTTTCTCTGGAGGTACTGGGCTTGCTGCCATTGAGGGCACTGGTGAAACGTGATCTGGAGCGTTGCTAAATACCCCTAGATTAAGGTTTTGATCGTCGATATACATATCTCCTTCCCTTTCTAGGTTGAAAGATACCATCTTGTATTATTTAGCGTTGTACTACGTGACACTTTGAAATGTAATAATCCCTTTTTGGATAGTTAGTTTTTGGTGACAGAGAATGATACTTCTCTTCTTCTTCTTCCGTCCTTCATCTTACGATAGCACTAGGCAACTGCCTATATTACAGATAGTACAGGACCTTTGTCTTCTATCAGGAATGCTTATCGTAAGCTTTCTCTAACTCTTCTTTCGTGAAGAGCTTTGTTCAGTGTAATAATAATAAATGTTGCTATAATTACAAAGGTCATAAAGGTGTTTTATATACATTAAAGTAATAAGTAGGAAAGGTACTTAGAACAAACCATGAAGAACCAATTCTCCTTGGCCGCATCGGCCTCCTTATATACTGTTCTTCCCCCCTGTAGTCATGTGACCCAATGTGGTCCCATGTGCAAAACCAAATCATAACAAACTAATCATGTGACCAAAGTGGTCACAT
>NW_003298897.1:180810-193600 GCF_000151645.1 Tuber melanosporum
TAAAATACCCTCATGCCCGTGCATATGGTACTCGCCAGGTGCACATCCCATGACTCATATTTGAGCCATATGTGAAACATAACAAATCATAATATAATAAATCATATGACCTAACTCAGTCATATGTATGAAATAATACCATACATATGACTCATAATAATGAGTAAAGAGAAGGCCTTTTCTACACCAAGCCACTTTCATGTCACACGTACCAAGACAATAACCTCGAATAGTATTCAGCAAGCATCCACTTCTACTGGGATTTGCCCTCCAAATCTGCGGCCAGTTCTTGATAAACTAATACGTCCTGTAATCAAACAGCTTACCACTATTGGAGTTGCTAGAAACACCAAAATGGCATGGGATATTAGAGGAAAGGTTAAAGCAGGCAAGAGCCTGCTGGATATTGGGGTTATGAATTTGAAAGATCTGGAAGTACATTGAAAAAAACATTGCAAAATTCGGGATCAGATTGTTGGAATTCTACAAGAATTGGGTAACCAATTGCAAACAGAGATGGTAGAAAACGACCTCTATCTGGAGTCCCATCGACACCTTCAGGAAACAAGCAAGCTCTTTGACATCACTGATAGATGGCAGCTCTCAGTAGCCACAGTCCTTAATGGAGCTGAACTGACTCACTGTCACGAACGTGGCTTAGCGAGGAAAGGATTTTCACGTGACACATGGTTATGAGTCACAGGTATGTTATGATTTCGCGCATATGACCTATTTGGGTTATATGATTTGTTATGTGTGGGATTTGTGATGCTTTCACATATGGCTTAAGTATGAGTCATGGGACATGCGCCTAACGAGTATGCCTTACGAGTGTGCCTTTCGGGTAAGCCTTGCGCAAATGATTTATGTTTCGCACATGACCTCACTATGATGTCATGGGTTTTGTGCATATGACTCAGTCGAGTCATATGACTTGTTTATTGCATTATGATTGGTTTATGAGTTTTGCACATGACCTCGCTATGAGGTCATGGGTTTTGAGCATGTGACCACTTCGGTCATATGACTAGTTTGTAATGATTTAGTTTCGCACATGTGACCACTTTAGGTCACATGACTATAGGCAGGAAGAACACTATATAAGGAGGCCGATGTGGTCGAGGAAGATAGGTTCTTCACGCTTTGTTCTAAGTACTTTTCCTACTTAACACTTTAAACGAATATAAAACACCTTTACGATCTTCATTCTTATTGCAACGTTATCGTTACGCCAAGGAAGGCACTTTACGAAGAAGAGTTAGAGAAAACCTATGATAGGCGTTCCCGGTAGAAGACAAGGATCTTGTACTATCGGTAACGTAGGCAGAGGCCTAGAGCTATCGTAAGATAAAAGAAGAAGAAGACAGGAAGAGAAGTATCGTTCCCCGTCGCCAAGCACTAACTATCCAGAGAGGGATCGTTACACTCGCCTCCCTCATGCCCATCTTCACTGAGATGATAAAATAGCCCTCCGTCTCCAAGTCTCTAGGAAAAAGACTAGCACCTCAAACTAAAAGCCCACCAAAGCACACCCGATCTCACATACAACACCTATCAGGGTTCAGGAAATAGTTATATCCAATACTTCAATGATTATGATGATGGATTCGGAGTAGGAAGAGATTGAGATGGAACAGCTAAGTGAGAACGAGTGGAGTACGCCTCCTATGACCCCCCACCATACTCGCAGATCTAGTAGTATATTTGCTGCCCCCAAATGCTTATGTCCTGATGTCCCTCTCCATATGTGGCTTCGGTCCCCGTACCCATTATCCTTCTCTTTCCTTTTAAACCCTTTATCTTTCATTTATATACCCCCTCATCTTTATTTTCTGCCACTCTACAAATTCACTTACTTTCCGAATTTTTTCCAATCTAGTTTCTTTCTAGTAACGCACTCTCATGGTCAAGGTTTGCATAACGAGTAATGGCTTCTTAAAGATGAATGTATTGGGGGAGATATCATGCACTGAATTTCTTTTCTGGGCAGAAGTAACTGTAAAACCCGTGTTTCAGATCTCGGACATGTGGCAGATCACCATCCTGGACGTTACTACCTATCAAATACCACTTAACCAAATGGCCTTCAGGAAAGACTGGCCATCTTACATGCTTGGATCAACAGCAAATTATGGTTCCCAGAAAAAATGAATTCTGTTACATTGAAATTGGAAAGCTCTGAAACTGTTTCAAGAGTACAGTTCACAGTTTTGATAAGTGCTGTCAAAAGATGGCTAATATAAAATAACATTTCATACCAGGAACACCGAAGATTAGTGATAGCAGAAACTCCAACCACCTAGCCAGGGAGTCCAAAAAGGCATGCCACCAAATATTTCCAGAAATGCACAATGATTTTGCACCATCTGCCTCTCTGAATACTGTCAAGCCAGCTTATGTATCACTTAATATAAAGAACCGAAAAGCCAGAAAGAAACCTCTTCTAGAAGATGAGCATATTGCTGAGCGATTACCATGGAGTATATAATATAAGAATTGGACCAAGGAGCACATTGAGGATATCATCTTTTATAATTAATCAATTGTTTAATAATCAAAAGAGGCAAATATACTTGGGTATTCAGAACACCATTTGAAAGGTAGAACAAAGACTGCATTTATAGGTTTACAAAGTGTGGTGAGATAGTTTTAGATAGTTTGGACTGGTATTTAGGCTAAAAATAAAGGTTCTCGGACTTTCTATTTTTGAGAAGAGTGTCAAGCGATTTGTATATATTGGTGTTTTGGAAGATAATTTATTTGATACCTGGCAGGAGGAGGACTACACTATTGGGGATTTTATATTTCCACAGAGTGGTCCAAGGATACACACTGTAATGGATAACATGGTTTAGTTTCAGGAAGACTCCATACAGGTTTTGGAATTGCCACACAATTTTCCTGATCGTAATCCTATGAAGCACTGGTGGAAGTGTGTAAAGAAAATGCTACACCTGAGCTTTCATGACACTTATAAAACTATGAGTGGTCTAGAAACTGTTGGAAGACATTTAGCAGCAATACCTAATGAGGTTAGGACTCAGAATCTAGAGGGAGACCTTTTGAGAAAGCTTTGAGAGTTTATACCTACAAGACTAGTTGGGGTTTTAGATTCCAACTGATCATCTACAAAGTATTGATTTTTTTATTTTATAATTTCACTTGAGAAGTTTCTTATATCTATTGAATCTCTAACTAAATTTTCACTTCATTCTGGCTAGGTAGGATTACCTACATACTCGATTTCTAGTAGTGGTCAAGTTACGATTGCATCACCTGACAAGACGATTTGACCTGGTAGTTAAAAGATAAAAGTTATTTATAATCTCTGTTAAATGTGAATTATCTACACATTTTGAATTATAACTACTAATATTACACACCACATGATAAGCAAATTGCACTATGAAATCAAGACATTAGATTGCGTATCCAGAATATTGCGTTCACCTAATTTTTAAAAAAGTACAACTGTTTGGAGTTGAAATATCTTCACAACTCAATTGATGTTATATAAATATTTTTCCTTTGTAAAATGGAACTGAATGTAAAAACTATTTTGGATGGTAAACGTAAATTCCACGGGTTTTGAGATTTTTAACTATAAAATAAGCTACCAAGCTCATTAACACATAAATAATATTTTCTCTCATGCTATACATAAACATAATATGTTGAACTTATGGAACAGGCAAAATATGTGTTGGGAGGTGGGTGGCCGATGTTGAAGATTTTGCTGATACACTCTCATATTAAAAGGGAACACCAAATGGGTAGTTAGCTTGTTGTGTTTAATATATCGTTCTCGCGCTATCAGTTTGTCCTTTATCATGATATACTTGTAGGAATCTGATTGCAACGCGATCAGTAACTCAAGAGCGATGCTGAAATGTCCTCTAGGTTTGTAGCTGGAACGGAGACAGGTTTGTAATCTCGCTTAATTTAAGTCCCCGGATACATAATCGCTGCAAAGTCCCTTCGTTTTTTTGTCGACAAAGTGGGATGCGCTCCGGATGTATAAATATTCAGGATCTTGTCTGTTACCTGCTCTTCTTTACTCCGTGCGGGTATAGGCACCATTTCCTCCACGGAGCCGCATAACACGAATCAAGTTTTAGAAGAATATACTGAAATGGTTGCAAGTTTTGCCAGTGTAAATTCAGTAATGTATTGATCTGCCCTTTATCTATTTCCCATTTGTCTTAGTTTTCAAACATTTTCGGAGTTACAATTCTGGTATTGTCCCATGGCTAGTAGTCCAGTGAAGTGAAAAAGTACATTTGGCCCGGTACAACTCTATATTACTCGTAAGCTACCGAACTGGGGCGAAGAGGAAGTCGATAAAGGTTTCTTACAAACAAGATTAGTATCAACCCTTTCATCTGCCACGAAAGGTCGCACAACCCCCGCGTGTCCACACCCGGCTGCATGAGACAAGGGAGTTCGACCAGTGATGTCTTGTGAGTTGACATCGACCCTAAGATCATCCAGTAACAACCTGACGACATGAAGGCGATTGTGACGACAGGCAATAGATAGGGCTGTCTGCTGATTCTCGTCTCGAGCCTCAGGATTGATGCCACACTCGAGGAGGACACACAGAACACTGGAATCGAACGAAATGAGGGCGTCATTCAATACCGCACCGCCCGCAACGCACATATGCAAACCCCGGTCTATGAAAAAACGGAGACCGTCTCTGTCCTCGCGAGTGGCGGCGAGGTAAAGAGCACGCTTCACTATTTGGTCATCACGGAGGTCGCAAACACGGTCAATCAGCGCTATCTTGAGGATTCTTGCCAGGTGTCTGTTAGTACGCAGCAGAGCATTTAGGTCGTGAGGACTTTGCTGGCGGGCAATTTGGATGATTATCTCGTTCGGAAGATCAAGAAAGTGCATGATAGCCTATTAGGTTTATTTGCTTCGTAGACCGAGTTTTAGTGTAGTGTGAGGGGTTGATGTCGTGAGTGATTCTCTTGGTTGATAGGGAACGTGTACGGACGTGCGATATGTCCGCGAACGGGGGGTTTGTCCAGAACGACGACGGTGGTATCTGTTCCTCACGCAATCTGTCTGCCATCAAGTACGATTTGGTATATTTCATACCCATGCCGGGACCTTTAGTAGCGAGGTTATAATAAACATAAACAACATGTACCTTTGTGGGTACAAAGGTAGGACCAGTTCCCGCCAAACGTGGTATTGGAGTATCAGTGATAAAGTTACACAGCTCAGTACTTACTGTTTCCTATCTTGGTGTCGTACCTTCTCCTCCCTTAATTAATTCCGTGCGCAGTATCGTGTACCTAAAACCGGTGTGGGAGGTTTGTGGCGCCTTCGGCTAACTGGACGATATTTTGACACAGCAGCACTGGGTGGGAAGAGTTGCTCTGAGCCCTGACCAATAAATTGATAGAGAGCGGAGGGTCCGTCGGCTTGGAGTAAATCGGCTGACACAGAAGAAGCAAATGGATATGAAGTTCAACCTGATAGAGATGGTGGATTGGCTTGATCGAAATCGTTGTTGTGTAGAGGTGGTTGAACTTGTATAGCTAAGCGAACATGGAACAGCTTATAAGCGGTGAACTCCTGCTTGGCAAGACACCAACTCAGACAGGAAATTTCCCCGGGCAAAACCCTGTCACACACAAAACAAAAAATCCCCTTAAAATATCCATCACGCTACACAGGTACGGGAAATGCACAAGTCCAACCTATCGAGAGGGAGACTGATGACAATAAATATTTGTACGGGTAGATTGAGCCATGGCGAGTTAATGAATCTTCGTGAGTTGCGAGCAGGCAGAAATCGATTTTGACAAGACGCGAGGGGAGTGAGTAGCGTTACAGCAGGTGAAACAGTAGATAGATTTAGAAGTGGTGCACAAACAGAATTTGTCGTGCTTAGGTTTCACGGTTAGCTTGTCTCAATATCCGTTTCTGTTTGTGGTTTCCAGGACGTCCAAGTGGACGCGCTGTCCAAAATAGTCCAATCAGTACCAGCCATCTCTGTGAAAAAAAAGGGAGGGCACAAGTCCCAGGCAAGTGGTATTGTTGCGGGAAATTGGTTTCTGCAATAACCCGCTGGAGCTTGGTGAATATCGTGAATATGTATCATAGCATGCTATATGTGAGAAAGAACTGTGGCCTGGAGCCGTGGCCCTTGAGCTGAACAGCCTCCATTTTTGATTGGGTTGTGGGTTGGGCATGGTTCCTGTAACAAGATGCTCACTACTCAAGGGAAGGTCAGGGTTCCGCGATAGGTTCCTACTCGATTGCAGTTTGGTTATTTCTCTTTCCATTTAGTGTCTCAATGTAGGTTCCAGCCGAAATGATAACTCAGATAATCGTGAACCGTGTGGTGAATACAGAACTTCCAAAATCCTCATCGATCCAATATTTTACAAACTCACTTTATCAATGTTGGGAATAGGATACAACACTGCACAACACCTGCACGTGACCTTAATGAAATGATAAAAACTAACCTTCCATGTTCAAGTTACTCTCTATATGCTCATTGAGCGGTAGAATTTATTTTGATCATATTCGGTAAATCGATCCTGAATTTATTCTCCAGGCTGGGATACAAAGTGACACCTGTTAATAGTAGCATAATCATGAGAAGGTAAAGCTTGTCCTCTTCTTAGGTAAAGTCCTGCAAATTAAAAAAGCATTTCTTCCTGATTCACATTTCTCGTATCTTGATCGACTAACTATTTTAGAAGCAAATAGAAAATAAGTTCCCCTAAGTCAATATAATTCACATAAAATGAAATTATATCATTGTATAAGTATGATAACCAGTTTAACAGCAGATACCACTACAAGTATAAGGTCTCACTATAAACAGTGGTGATGTAGTGGTATAATACATAGTCAAATGGTGATTGAAATGCCATATCAAATTGAGATATATTTCTATTGGATTAAGAAAACTGTTAGTCTATACAGATATCAAAAGCGCCTATACCAGCAAAGGCCCGAGTATCAGATAGCCACCTGCAGAAGTTTATTTTGCCTTACCCATATAGTTCAAAGTGTAAAGTATAGGTACAGTATCATAGAAAATATTATTCATATAATAATGACCTTGGTAGCTTATTTTATCATTGATAAATTTGAAGTCCTTGAAATTTACTTTTTATAGTGTCAAATAAATTTGCATTCTGGTGTATCTTATTAAAGAGGAATATTTGTATAGTGTCGTTGGTTGTGAAGCTACTTCATTTTAAAACAGTTGCATATTCTTTCGAAAAAATTATGTGAATGTCATAACCTTTGTTCATAACAATGTCTTACTTACATAATCCGATTTATACATCATGGGTTGTTTGTTATTAGTAGATCTATGTCACGAAGGTGGCTTGGCGAGGAAAAGATTTTCACATGACATATCATTATGAGTCACAGGTCAGTCATTGTTTCACATATATGACTCATTCAAGTCATATGATTTGTTATGTGTGTGATATGTAATCCTTTCTCACATGGCTGGAATATGAGTCATTGGATTTGTGCCTGACGAGTTTGCCTTCCAACTGTGCCTTACGGGTATGCCTTGCACATATGATTTATGTTTTGCACATGACCTCATTATGAGATCTTGGGTTTTACGCATATGACTCCGTCGTGTCATATGACTTGTTTAATGTATTACGATTGATTTATGAGTTTTTGCACATGATCTCACTATGAGGTCATTGGCTTTGAGCATGTGACTACTTTGGTTACATGGCTAGTTTGTTATGATTTGGTTTTGCACATGTGACCAATGTGGGTCACATGACTACGGGCGAGAAGAGTACTATATAAGAAGGCCTATGCTGTCAAGGAGGATAGGTTCTTCACACTTTGTTCTAAGTACTTTTACTACTTATTACTTTAATGAATCTAAAAGCACTTTTACGACCTTTATCTTTATTGCAATGATATCATTACGCCAAGGAGAGACCTTCCCGTAGAAGACTTAGAGAAAACTTACGATTGGCGTTTCCGGTGGAAGACAAAGGTCTTGAACTATGGGTAATGTAGACAGAGGCCTAGTACTATCGTAAGACTAAGAAAGAGAAGAAGAGAAGTATAGTTCCCCGTCGCCAAGAACTAACCATCCAAGGAGGGATCGTTACAATATAATTCACAAGTTGCAATTTTTTAATATTGTTGTATATTATAAAAGTTTTCTCTTTGTTGTAGTCGTATTAGTTCAAATGTATCACCAATACGAAATGACAGATATCACAAGACATTTTGGTAGGTTACTTGGATTGCAACACATGTTTCTCAACCGAACACAACTAACCAACACGCAGGTTTTTGCTGGTACAGGCTCAAACCAAACAGTTGGGTGTACTGATTCATTCGCCCAAGCAATTGCACCATAGAAGTTTGAGTAATTGGCAAGATAATAAACATAATCCATGGAACGTAATAGTAGGAGCAAGGGCAATGGAGTTTGGAGAATGGTCAAAGGAGGTAAATATTGTTACATCAATACTTGGAATGCGGGCTCTAATGTATTTAGCAGAGAGAACATGTTGGTAGCAAGGATTTGGAAAGACCAAAGGAAAGAAATGAAAAATGCTAGTGAGATGATTGATGTTACTACCCTGGACCAATTTCCCAAAGTTGGACGAGTATATTAAAGATAATCAGGTAAAGTAGGGAATAGTGTTGTTCATGAGCCGGCTCGCATCACTCGGCACCGGTGCTGCATGTCTGTTATACCATCGCAACCTCCAACCGCCACAGCTCCATGCTTCCTACCACCACGTACCCCTTCCACATGATACTCACTCTGCCTACTACTCCCTAGCAAATGTCTTGGCGGCTCGTGAACGGCACTAGTAGGGAAAATAAAGGAACAGCAAAACCAGAGAAAAGAAAAACAATGCCAAGAAATTAGAGTCAAGGTCCAGCTCGCTGTTTGCCCTGTTCCGCTGTCAGAGGATTGGCTGGGGTTGTCGCTGCCCTTGCCGGGGGAGATCGTTACCGCCGGTGTCTCCCATGTGTGGCAATGCGGACGCAGTGGGGCTCCTAGGGGGGCTGGGTGGGCGATACAGAACGCGAACAATGAAGAACCTGAACTATAGGAAGAATTGTCATTGAGGGTTGTTGGGGAGATAGAGGCAGCCTGGTGTGGTGGTGGTTCGTGGCGCCGGGCGTCATGGAGCCATGACCCCGCGATGGCCGAGCAACCGGCTGTACCTTTTTCCGTCGCCCTACAAGACAACCGGCCCGTCCCTTGGGCCGGATGCGCTATGATTTGCCGAATTGGCGACGGGCCGTACCCACCCATAATTGAGTGTTCTTCGGGGTTATATTCGGCTCCACACGTTATTGTGGTCGGTTGTCGGATGCAGATGGATCAGGTCGGCTGAGGTATAGGGTTTGCCGAGATGCAGTAAGGAATACCGCACACTAGGAACAGGAATAACGCTTTCAATAATACTTTTTATTTGTGTAGTGAGTTTTTCCTATCTGAAATACCAAAACCGATCTCTTAGTCCAGTGGCGGTTTGGTTCCTTACTGACCTCTGTACGCAACCGACCTATATTCAGGTCACGAGCATGCCGCGAACGTCCGGAATGTGTCGCACATGTTTAAACAAGTCAGAAAGGTTCTGAGCACGCTGGGCAGTGTTATTTGCGTGGCGGGCAGCGATTTTCAACAAAGGAAGTAACTGATAAAATCTAGTGGCAATTTCTCGTGTTTGTTTTCTTCTCTTTTTTCCAAGTCTAACATTTGACAGATTTCCCTCCACTTGACTTGTATTTCCTGCCAGTTCTATGTCGTTTCTGGTCGTATGTAGCACGTTTGTTCTTTGACCTTTAATTCCGCCCTATTGTACTTTTGCAAGAGGTGCATTTACGATATCTCATTGCCATAACGGTTTCATATTTTTAACTGCTTCTTATGACTGTTCTTAATTTTTTACTTTCTTCTACTTGTCAGCTCTCTCTGGCATTACATACCCATATACTATATAGAGTGAAGAGTTCAACAGCCCTAGCTACCGTGTGCTGTAACCGATTTCAAAAATGAGATTGGGGCAATGGCAGTATAGTTGAGCTTTCCAAGGGAGGGCTTCTACACGGGAAGCAGATAAAGTTTGTAGGTATTGCAATACCTGTATTCAATGCCACCCAGTGTATGTGAATAATCCTAGCTTACCATTAACATAATCTGCTTCAGCTTGAACAATTAAACAGAAGCTATAAAGCAGTTACCTGTCCAACCTGGGACATAAGTCCTCCAGAGGTGTCTTGCAAACCAGTTCGGTATAATACATATGATGAGTTTCCAGGTGGTAGTTTATTAGTACTAAACTATCCTGAATGATTAGATAATACTGGAGTAACTGAGTGTCGTGTTGCATCTGTGAATTGTGGGATTGATGTCTGTAGAATAAGCAGTGGATGTTCTGAGCACTCGATAGATATCCTGCAAGGAATCTCTCGCAGGGTAAGAGGCTAATTTGAAGGTTACCTGCTTTCTTTGTGGAGTTTGGTAAAAAACCATTTTTCAAAAAGATTCACCTGCTTTGTCTCCTGATTTCAAAACCACTGTGAAAGTGTGAGCAAAAATGAATATATATCAGGCAATATAAATCTGGATAAATTTTAATTGTATGATCATTAAAAGAAATAATAGCTTTGCGGAGCAATAACATCAACAATAACCATTACCGGTACCGGGGGTACGAGATCACGGACTATCACTCGGCCCAACCGCAACGCTAAGGCTTTAAGGTGGCAGCCAAACGAGGGGAATGAAAGGTTTTCCCTCTCGGTTTCTTTGTCTCTCAAAACAACTTGCTCTCTCAACAACTCGCTCAAAGTCACTTCTTAACGAACTAATAGGAAAAGACAACAGTATTGATAAACGACAAAGATCACCCTTCCTATCGTTCGATCACCTCCAGCTGGCATCTCTAGTACCCCTCAATCCGATCTTGTCTGCTACCACGCTAACCAAAAAAATAAAACAATAATAGACTCCTAAGGGACTATCTAATTTCCTTCTGTGCTTCCCTTGGCATTTCGCGCTTCCATGGACTTCCGTATTCCCCCCGTCTTCCATGCTCGTACCGCTAACAAAAGAAATATAGCAACAAAATCTCCCGCCAGGCTATAACCATTTTTATGTTCCTATCCTTCTCTATCTGAAGCGCTTCTCCAAAGTATACAGCACGAACGTCCATCCCAACAAAGATAAGTATCGAAAAAAACCAGTGGCGGTAGGAGAGCGGAGAGCGAATGGACAGAAGAATGAAAAATTGGACAGACAAACAAACTAATGGACCAACGGATGGACGGCCTAATCAGCGGACGCAGGAACAAACTAAACGACGCATAAACGAATGAAAGGGAGGACGGACGGACTAATAAAGGTACTGATTGATCAATGAGCAAACAGATTTGAGAAAGAACAAATGGATGGGTGAAAGGATAATAATAATAAAAACACATATGGTTTATTGAACAAATAAACAGATTGACGGACGGGCAAACTGACGATCCTGTAACTTGGTAAGGGGTATGAAGAGCATGCTGGGAATATGTCGCGCATGTTGAAAACATGTGAGACAGGATCTGAGTATATTGAGTGCTGGTCGTTGGCATGGCGAGCAGCTATTTTCAACAATTATACGATAATGTACTGTAATCCCCCAAATAACTGATAGTGGCAATAGTATAAAATCTCCGCTTAGAAAGATTGTGACTGGGTAGTACAATACTAAACGAACTAGCTATTGAACTACCTTCCCATATTGACATCTCATACTGTAGCATGGAGCAGATTGTGGAATTCTAAGGGAATAAATGATGAATAATGGGGTTTATGAATTCATGCCGACAAGAAGTCACCGTGCAGAATTGTATGTAACTGGGAAAGTAATAAACCAGATACCCCGAGGTTGATAGCGCGAACCATAGCAACATGGTGTGAAACTGATTGAGTTGAGGTAAATATATTTGTACAAATGTCTGGGAAGCAGGATATAATTTAGTAAGGAAAGAGGGAATGTTTGCAGGTGTGATGTGGAAAGGTCCAAGAATGGAAATAAAAAGCGTTATTGACATCACTAAGGTTAATATCAGACACAGGATATAACTGCAAGGCAAATCAAGTCCAGATATTTTAATAGGACCCCAGCTCACCAACACGCTTGAGAAAACAAAATTCATAGCGCACCCTGTTCTCAAGTTAGCCTGACTCTTACAAAACTGGTAAAATTAAGACAGACTGTTATTCAATCATCACGACACTTGACGTCACAGCTTCTAAAAGCCTTTGACTGAGACAAGATTTGAAAGATATGTCGGCATGCAGCCGGGGTTGAGAGCTTAACACTGATGTCCATAGTCCCATTACCCAATCTCTCGGTGGTGGTCCGGATTACCGTAGCTTGTGCTTCTTGCGGGATATAGTTAAAAATGAAAGCGGAGAAGGCGGACCAGGAGTAATCCGCGGGCAAGCTAATGTTGTACTCCTTGAAAAACTCAACAAAGTTGGCATCATTTACGCGCTTGATGCAAATGGTTTGGGGATGAGATGAGGTAGGGACGGCGGTAGTCGTAAACGATCTGGCGATGTTAGATTGTGGCATTTCAGAGTGCGACGAAGAGGATAAGTCGGAGTAACTTGCTTTGGGTACATGGTGGTTAGTCTTGTTTCTCTGGTATGTTTTGTGAGTGGAGGACAGAGGCGCAGTTTTAGTTCCACTGGTTTTGATTGGAGAAGGAGTGATTACTATTAGTTTTGTGGTGCTTGTACATATCTTGG
>NW_003298897.1:193750-207846 GCF_000151645.1 Tuber melanosporum
TTATCTCAGCTACAATTTCTCACGTATTGAGCTGCAGTCGCCTCCTCTCCAGAAGAGCAGGCCACCTGCCAACTATCGTATCCTTTACCGATAACCTGATTAGCACCTTGCAAACACGTTACATAGTATGTGAAGTTACCAGAGTCCTATAGGTGAGGTAGCCGAAGTGCATTGTCCCGAAGGTATAATGGTATTACAGAATCATTAAGAACTCTAGGATACTAGTATGAGGTCAGAATGAGGCCTACTTCTAGGAGGTATGACTGTAGGTAGCACCTTTTAGTAGTCAAGCTCTAACTGGGTCTATCGGGTGAGCTATGTGGCCATCATCCAGAATGATTTGGAATAGAGTAGAACCTGATAAATGTTCAGGGGCTGTACAGGCTTGTAGAAGACTAAGTGTACACCGGTAAAAAGTTCCATCGTTGGTATTACATCCACTCGAGTATGACAGTTTGCCACTGACATGTCCATGATAAGAAGTATTTTTACTCCTGCAGATGCATTGTAAATGCAGTAGCTAAAACAATTTTGTCGCATAGATGTTAGCAAATCACAGAGTAGTTTAGTTTGCTATAGATAGTATTTAATAAAATAGGCTATATTCGAGGGAGAGTCAATATTTTTCCTTGTATTTTCTACGTTATCGGAGGTGTCCTATATATACAAATATCTTCTCATACAGCGAATTATTCTTGTGTTTGCAAGCTCACACCATCTGTCTCTGTTGTCATGAATCCACAGTGTTTCCAACCGCTACCTCAAAGTTCTTCGGAGACCTTCTCCTTATAGCATCAGACAATTCCAAAACACTCTTGTTACTTCCAAACGTTTCGCAGTAACCCAGTGCTACACAAACCGTAGCACCATTCAAGTAGACTGAACACTAACGCCCTAGTGCTCTCCAGCTCCTTGCTCATCCAGCATCACTCCGACAATCCTGCAACAACTAACTCCTGCCCCAAACATCTAGCGTTCCTTCACCTAGCTTCCTAAAGTACACTAACCCTAGTTCAAACATCTTTCCAACCAAACTAATGCATTACCATTTCACACCGGGTTACAGACCTGGTAACACAGACCAGAAAAGGCTTCGTGAATTTTAACACTTGTAAGCCTACTAGCGATACAGAACGCGCCAAAAGCTGACTAATGGGAGAGAGTGTTCGACTATTGATAGGGGAAGTGTTTCCCTTGCATCGCCCCTCTCCATTACATCCAACTGAGTCTCTGACTGGCACATACCAAATATGAGAACATACAAGCAGTACTATCCGACATCATTAGCATATTGAGTTTGAAAGGTTATTGTTTACGTAAACATTGTTACAACAAGTGCTGTATCCGCCGCTATCCGGTTCAACCGCACATTGTGGAGGAACTTCGAATTTCCCTAACGCCCGGACCTATTATTCTGGTAACTGTTTTAGTTGGGTATAGTTAGTAACATCTATTATTTGGTGATTTATAGAACGTAATACTTTGTATTCACCACTTCCTTCAGGATCGCCGTCTGTACAATCCGGAAAAGCCTAACCTGTCCGATTTAGAAGTAGTTGCCTACAGTCATTGATGCTACTCACTATGCTCACGATATTACACTTTTTTCCGTCTGTCCACAGGCCTTTCCATATATTCGTTGTGCGGATACCCTCACATATTTCTCTCTATATATCTGCCATCGGTCTATCCGCCGCCTCGGTCCGTTTCCACCACTCCATTGGTCTCTACCGGCTATTCCACTACTAGTTTCCTTCATACAGACCCCCTCCGGCAGCTCGATCGTTCTGTTGGCACATTCGCTTTGTTAGGCCAAAGGTATTGGTTACTCGTTTTACTAAAGCGCATGGGGCGGAAAAGGGTGAGAACCGCCTGTGGAGTTACAAACACACCGCGGGTTGTGTTAAGCAGTCGTGTTAGGTAGGTATTTCGGCCGCCAGCAGCAGGATAGCATCAGTTACGAGACCGCCTCGGGAGTCTTTATTGAGTGCGTGGTTTGTGATTTCCATCGTGAGAGTGAGAGAATAATAGGGTAGGAGATAGGACCGTGGCCGGTTTTAGACATGGGTAGTAATTTCAGGAAGGATACGATTATAGTTTTTGTGAGTCATTTATGCTACTATCCGTTCCTCTCTAGTAGCTTGATTCTAGAAAGCAGAAACGGAGTTGTTGAAGTTGCACACTTATGGCTATGAAGACCTTTGACTCCGCAGTTATTGCGTGACATTTAGTTTCATTTTGGTGTTTCATTGCTGCTTCTTTGCATTCCGGTTACCGGTTATATATTTCTTTCTAAAAGTATTTTGTTAATTGAACGAGGAGGTCAGTTCTGCCATATATGCAGATCTGAGGATGGTCCATCTCCAAGTTCTTTCTGAGGCCATCATCAGTGTTATTGCCGGTCAACCCATCGACCGACCAAACAGAGACACTGCCGTTCCCAAGAAGCGGAACTTTCGTGACGAGTATGTTGACCTTAGGGACATCACGGGCAAACGAGAGGTTCTGCAGGTCAAGATCGTGGACGAGGACGGCATGGCACTTATCCAACAAATGCCTGATGTAGTTTACTGTGTTCTCCGATGAGGATATGAAGATACCAGCAATATCGTTCCGGATACGGGCGTCATGGTGGTATGGGGTCTTCCAGGTAATCTTGGCTGGTTGACAGAAGGCTAGTTCGCCCAGGAGTATATAGACTCAGCGGAGATACTCTCAGCGAAAGCGAGGTGGTATGTGGTTCCAAAAAAGAAGGCTCTGTGAGTCGTGCGAGCATTTGGGATTGGGGAGGACGATGGAACTCTATTCCGGTTAGCGGGTAGGTAGGGGGCATTAGAAGTAGGTGCATTCTTGGTAGAGAAGACCTTTCATATGCCGCCGGGCGAGCGACACAAACGGCAGGGGCTGCAGAATGGACAGCAGGAACCGGCACTCTAGCGACATGAGCAGCTGCGTGATCCGCAGTAGCGTGAACAACCTCCGGGAATTTGCTGAGTGCGTTTTTGGAAGAACGCTTCCTCTTTCACTGGTCACATTTCCTACTTGGTTTGGCTGCGGGAGCCTGGGGGACAGTGTTAGTCTCTTTGAACTAAACACTGTTGCAGTATAAACCAGAGGAAGATGTAATTTGGGGCACCATGCCGGGTAGCAGGCGTCGGTGTGTTTCTTAGTTGTATGGAAATGTGGCATGTGGGGCTGGGGCGAGTAACATGACTATACTTCCGGTCAGGCCGCGTTTCAGTATTCTTCCCAACAGCCTGTATCGTCCTCAGACATCCCAATTCCTTTTCTTACTAGGCAATTTTCAATCCTTGATTGGCAATGAGCTTCATGGGGTCACCCATGTCATCTGTAACAAAGTGTATATGATCAGCCATCAAGTTGAATCCATCTAAGACCTGGTCGAGGTCTGTGAATTCATCTCCCCTTTCGCCTAATACTATCAGTATAGGCCGTCGGTGCTAACTGTGAGCTAGTATTCATCGCAGCCGACCGGAATGCGCTTCGTCTTAAATATAGGACTAATCGGTGACTTCTGAATCCTTGAATGAGTCCGACAACTGAGTCGTCTCGCCGTAACCAAAATTGTCAAGGGGTTATCTATTCTCCCTATTCACACCAGTTAGCCGCGGCATGCGGGAGGTGGTTTCGCGGGGAATTATCATCGCTGGCTCTTTGTCTGCTTGTTCCAACACAATCCTGACACTATCAACAGTGTCTACCCTAGCTAGTAGCGGAATGAGTAAAGACAATTAGGAAGACCCTGAAGAAGAAGAACGCCTGCTATAATCTAGGCCAGTGACCACGGTGTTCTTCATATCGCCAGGGGACATGGCCACATTTCCAACCAAAACAGGCATTGGCAGGTATGGTGCTATTGGCGATTGCTCAGCCCAGGAGGGTATATGAGCCACCGGAGCGAGCGAGGAGCCGGTAGATCTGTGCCTGCTTATTACCCACACCAGTCAACGCAAAATTCGTACCATCTCGGTACGCCAGCGACATGTCTCGCATGGGCGGACTAGGTGCCGTGAGCTAAACAATTCGTTGTTGGTGAATACCCAGAGGGAGTGGCGGGGAAACGGGACTATTGGGTTCATTCACAGAGCCAATTAGTATTTGCGAAATGTAGTCCGAATCTAAACTACGTACGGATTGGAAACGCAATTGACCAGGGCCGTCGTCAGGGTTGCGGCGGTTATAAGATGAAATCTCTTTGAAGTGTGCGGGCGCCGGGGACGGTATATGTAGGCGGTACTCACAGGACCAGATAATCTTGCCTCGAAGGCACAGACAGAGAAGCAGCGGGAGGTGAGAGTACCGCGAGTGTTGGTTCGCTGGTGGTATTGAAGTTGCTGGCCCAATCGCGGGGGGGGAACAGCAAAAGACGTTTTCGATACCCCGGCTGTCAAGGAAGCGTCGACCGAAGGCAAATATGATTTCAGGATTCTGGACAAAGAGGAATTACCGGAGAAAATTGTCGTGGGTCCCTCAGTAGAGGGGCCATAGCAGGAGTCGCCAGTAGAATAAAAGAGAACGTAAAAGCCTGCCATATACCTACGGCCAAGACAGCACTGGGTAGCGCAGCCAATTCTCCTGAGATAGCCCTCAACAAGTATCTCCGCCTGCTTAATCGTTTGGGGGCCCTGTAGCGAAACCATCCGTCTCAGGATATTGTCAACAGCGGCCGAGATATTACGACAGCCGTGGTTGTGTTAAAATTGGTGGAACCTGTAGTCACATCACCCGGCAGCGGAGGGTCAGGTGTCACTCGGTACGTGTCCACGATCAATAGAGGATATGTGTAGGTCGTGTCCAACGCACTCCCGAGTAGGAGAATCTGAGGAGGGAGAGGCGGAACTCGAGCCCATGGAGGGCAAATGTTCAGCCGAAGGAGACGGTATGCTCCCTCACTCAAACGGCACTGAGGGACCCCCAGTCTATGCCTTACATGTCTCCTTTTCGAAAGCCCTTCACCCTGAGCTGAAAGTACCTCGTCAACACCCACAGTAAACAAAAAAACGCTTAAGAAAGGATTTTCAGGGAAACAAAATATGCTTGGTATGATAAAGCTGTGAGAATATATAAGCAGTCTAATCACACAATAGACCAAAAATGTCAACAATGTATGAAATTTTTAAGAGGCAACATAACCAACGCAGGTCCAATTAGGAAAGTTAAAGGGAACTTTTAAGAGCATATAAGATTTGAACAGCGTATCGGTACTGTACTGAGAAAGGGAATGTAAAAGTTTAGGTTTCTCATCGCAGGTGACCTGAGCGTGGCTATCCTACAAGGTTTAATTGCGTATTACTCCTCTCAAACTTGGCGGTTGCGATCCACTATATAACCCCCATCCTGCGAACCGTCTCCCTTCAAATATTCCAGTCGCCCAGAAATAGAAGGTACTGCATATAGGACCCCAGCGATTGAAAGGCTGAATAGATTTATCAGTATGTTGGGAAAGCAGCGCTTAAAAGGTGTACCTTAAGGGTGCATTTTGTAAAGCCTGATTTCCGTTAGGCTGAAGGGTTATTAACCTCAAAACCTTTACTTGAACCTTACATGACATTTTCCAATTTTTGTCCATCTATAGTTTTTTTCTTTCCCTTTCTTTTTTTACGAAAAGAAACTGAGGTATTCAAATGTAAGTTTTGGTTTGTATATACTGTAAAAGGAGAAAGAAAATAATAAACCAAATTGATTATTTTACATGTTTTCAACCATTCTGTAAGATTTATTTATTTTATAGGCAATATTTTCATGCACTAGTAAGTAATAAATTACCTTAGTTTGATATGCCATAATAATACGGGTTGTCCATGCCCAATACTTCCTGATCAACCTTTTGGAGACACCGGCTAAAACAGTAGGAAATAGTGATGGCAAGGATTCAAAGTCATACTGGCAGCTGTTTTCTGGATATATCTTTGTTGTACTCAAATAGTACTCAATAAAATTGAGCTTATAGTAAAATACCTGTTAGTAAACCATCTCATAACCTGAATCTAGTATACCCTCCTCAACCTTGCTCTTCTAATAGTGGAATTCAGGTTTTGCTGCAAGAAGAGCATATGGATAGCATGAACCACGTTGAAGAGAGCAGGAATATGGGCCTGAAGTTTTGAGTTTTTATTTCTCTATACTTTTGGCATTTTGTCGTCTTGAAATTAGTAGACCTTTTGTTACTGCTGGATTCTGATTGTAGCTGCCTTCCATTCTGAGGATTCCTGTCAATTTATATTCACTATAATTACATTAAACATATTAATTCAATTTTATCATATCAATTCTGTAAATATATGAATAAATAATGTGGCCAGTAAGGAGAACAGAACAACTGTTATTCAAAAACATGATTTGAATATTTCTAATCCTTTAATCCAATTGCAAACAGGAATTACAAAATTGCACCCCTCAGGTACATCTCTAGACGCTTCGAACCATATACAATATTTATTGTAAGTTTTAAACCTAACAAGACTGTGCGAGATTCCCAAAAACCCTAATGCCCTGATTACATAAGGCATTACATTTTGAAACCCCAGTGGGGTACGTTTTATGTGTTGTGCATCATATTATGGTATAAATCATAAAGTATAATATACGTATATCTGAAATCAATACCCCCAACAGTCTTTATCCCTACCCTATTGTACTTGCCTACGACCTATCGTCTTCTTATACCCCCTATATTCCCCAGCGTGATCCCTGACGTCCTAGAATCTCCACTGCCGTCAACCTAAACAGCTTGTTCTCCATGTGTCTCATTACACCAATCACAGCTTAGCTTATAGGGCCCGGCAGTCCCAGCAAATCCCGGCGGTCCTCTAAGCAATTTGCCCTACACAGGACTGCAGCAAACCGGCCAGTCCGGTCCCATCTCCCTGGCATTATCTCTGACTTACTCGATACACCGCTGGACGGTAGAGAATACAGATTCTTGGAATAGTATTATATTATTTCGCAACAGCTACGATAGCGGATATAAAGGACGTAAAAAAACTGATCTTCGGCATGGGGTGCAAGCAACAAGGTATGAGCTCCCTACTGCTTACCAGGGAGCTCTGGGAGAAAAAGGATTCAGTTAAGAGAGGTTTTGTATGGAAACAGCCCAGCTAATAAATCAACAGTACTCTCCAGAAAACGCCACAAAGATATGAATACATGTAAGAGTCTACAGATGGAAACCATTATCTTTTGCCCCCGGATCGTAATAATGTTCATCTATATCGATGAAAGTGGATCTACTATTAGATTGATGATCATTAGCAATGTCCGTATATATGTCTTGGTCCTCGTCCATACTTTGGTCCCCGAATTAATCACCATTAGTACCTTCCAACTCGTGCCAATCCATGTTCTAATTTCCGTCATAATAAACATGGTGCGAGACA
Organism: Tuber melanosporum; assembly: GCF_000151645.1. NCBI lineage: Eukaryota > Fungi > Ascomycota > Pezizomycetes > Pezizales > Tuberaceae > Tuber > Tuber melanosporum. Next base: position 201,148 of record NW_003298897.1, read on the forward strand.
CCACCATGTTCGGGATCGATATCCTGTATGATTCCTGACATGTCGACAGAGAATTCGGTAAGTGAATCACCGTTCCGGGCGTCCATAGAAAAGAGAGTAGCCTTCCCGGAAGCCGATCCAATTAAGAGCTTGTCAAACTCTGGTGAAAACTCACCAGACATTATTTGAGCATCCAAGGGCGGGAGACCACGGACCAAGGGGTTGGCGCCCGTAACCTCCCAAACTTTCACCATACCATCGCTCCCTCCGGTATACAAGTATCCGTCGTGGGGACACCATTGCGCAAAGGTAGTTCCCGTATCTTCCGCTTCGAGATTAGTATCAGGGGTTACTGGCATTAAGGTATCTGGAAATATATGTTAGTGGTTGTTCTCACATCTGTTAAAATTGAACGAACCCCCATGCCAGAGTTGAGTTAGAGGCTCGACCAGGTTTCTTGAGTCCCATACTACGGTCGAGTTATTTGTGCCACTAGAAGTGATAAAACGTGCGCATGGACTAATAATAGCGAATCAGAATAGATAGAAGAATCCCGGAAGAGAACAACGCACGACATTGTAACCACATTAATGTCCCTCTGTGGACATTCAACCTTACCAGATAGATTGGATTGAGGACCACTGCCGCTTTGCGACGACAATCTTATATCGTACATGCGTATAAGAGAAGCCGCAGAACTCGACACACCAGTGACAAGGATGCTGGCTTCCTGGTGCAGAAACATATCAAAATGGCGGCCAGTAGAAGGGCGGATTGTATTGAGCTTTTTCTTAGCAGAGGCATCATAAACAACGCATAATCCCGAATCAGGTCCATTTTCAGCCCTATTCTCATAACCTGCCAAAAGCCAATTTGGGTTTATCTTATCTGCCCAGATCAAGGTTGGTGCATAGAGCTGCTCATTCTCCTGGAATTTTGCAATTTGTATATCACCATTAATATCAGTACGGAATAATTCCAACCACCCATTATCGGTGCTGCCAGCGATAACATTGTGGGGTTTAGAAAGACACATAGTAACAACCGGACCCTGAAGATCAACCGAATCCAAGAGAACCCCATATTTCGTATCCCAGGTTTCGATAGTCGCATCATAACCACTTGAATATAGACGAGAGCCATCATTTGAGAAGGCTACACGTGTAACCGTTGATCTCATTTGGCTGTCTAAAGTAGGATCGCGCTGCTCTATAGGCCTCGGTGTTTTATGCCCGTCAAGTAGCTTTACCTCTAATTTTTCTACAGTACCGAGCATAAGATTCCCAGGTCGGTTGTAGATATCATTTAGTGTCGCAGAGCTCAGGGCAAACCGTCTTCCATTTGGAGACCAGCGGATATCGATGATATCTGAACTTCCACCACTGAAGGATGCTTGAGGTTGCAAATATTCCATACAAGCGGCTTTGGCCTTCCTAATAGTGGAATCGGGGTTCCACCTCCCGGCTCTTGCACCATACCCCAGCTCCTGCCTAAGCCTTCTCAACGGTTCTGACGACGACATACGCTTAGCTGATTCTCGTGCAGAATTTGTGCTGAGACGGATGTAACTATCATCAGGCTCAGGATAGATACAGTCCTGAAAGAATAAAAGTATATCCTTTGCGGTTCTTCCCTTCATAAATACTTTAGGAATAACCTTATCATTCAAGAACCTTTCAAATTTGCCGGATTCGGGGCCCTTAAGTTTGGAATTTAAAACACCAAGCCATGTACTTGCTGAAACTTCGGAGAGGTCTCCAAGAATTAATGACAAAGAGTCTTCTGAGAACTGCTCGGAGAGAGCTTTGAAGACAATATCGACTTCACTTGAAGTGAAGCCAACATGAATAATTCGACCCTCTATATAACAGTTAATATAAGACCCCTTAAAAAATATTACTCAGGTTTGTAGATACCATATCCAGAAAAACAATCCCAACTTTCCATATGTCTAATAAAGTCCCGAGCACGCTTGGACATATAAGGTCTCCAATGATTGCTGTGGGGAGAAGCCACGTACAGTTCTTCTCGTTCCTTTCTATCTGGCACACTTTCCGGATCAGTGGAAAAGGTCGGGACAAGGTGGCTGGCATTTGACTCGTTATCGGTCCTCCTCCTTGCGCTATTTTTTAGAGCCAGTTCAACTTCCGGGAGGTACCAATCATCCACAGGGTCAAATTTCCGAAAACAATTGCTTGAGTCGGGGTCCTCGGCGTCTTCGGAGTTCTCATTTTCGATGAAACCTGCGGATTGATGTGCGTGGGGAGGATCGGGTGTCGTGGGTTTGGTTGTCTCCTCCAGTGGAAGTTGAGTGAAACTTTCTTTGGGAAAAGATTTGTTATAAGGCGGTCAATGAAATGGAACATGTTGAAGATATTTCTTACCAATTTTACCGGTAGTCTCGATGCCTTGGTTCAGAGAGGTAACAGGAATCATGTCGGCGAGTTCAAAGGGTGCAGCAACACAGACGTCGGGCAGGGAATCGTCGATAGATTCAGTTATTTTAAAAGCGAGGTACTTAAACAGTAGTTCTTCTAGTATCGACTGTGGAATTGCTTTATACGATTGGGTAGGGAAAGAAAGGTTTTTCCGTCGGGTCAAGGAAGCACGAGAAGAGAGTTGATGCGCTGGGGGGGGAGTGGTTGGGAGCTCGACTTGCTGATTAAAGAAATAAGAATAACCGTAGCAGGAGAGGTATAATAGTGAACAACTTAGGGAGAACGAGACAGGTCAGAGAGGAGCGTGTTATGGACGAGAACGACTGTTCTTCCCTCCGAGGATTGAGGGAGAAAAAGGAAGGGAGGGTGTTGTTGTTGTGCTTAATTGATAGTGGTTTTCCTGAAGCACATGGACAACACAGAAAGAGGAGGGGAACGCGCTTTCGCATGTTGCAATTATGGTCCTTCAGCACGTGATCTGCAAAACTGCGCACACGGTATGAACGGAGTATGAACTCGACAAGCAAACCTAGGGTTCAAACATACTGGAGTTCCGGCACCATTTACAAGTATTTGAGTTGGAGAGCTACCGGTCGCACGCGGTTACAGGACTCGACTGCAGCACAGTACATGCTGTTTAGCGCCCTCTTTAAAAACAATAGCTTTCCAGAGCTGCAAAATCAACCAGAACCGTTACAGTGCATGCGTGACTGCGATTATAAACTATAACTCGGCCAAAACGCCAAGGCTTCCTGGCTTTGAGGCTGCAGACCAATGGCGGGTATGAGAAGGTTTTCTCTCCATTTCTCTCTCTCAAAGGATACTCCATGACACACTCAAGGATTCACTTGCTCAATAACTCGCTCAAAAACACTATTCAACTAATAGACAGGAACAAACAGAAGTATAATTATCTGGCAGAGAAAACTAATCCTATCCTTCCACTGATTACGGCCTGCAGGTATCCTTAACACCAGCGGAAACTGTCACCCACATGCTGTATGCGTTGCCAAGCTATTAAAAATGGCAACAGGCCCTATACCCATGAAGAATCTCCCAATTTACCATCCGCTATCCTATCACATTGTGTACATATATTGACTTAACTGATTCTTTAATAACAGCGGCTATAAGGCAACCAAGACTGCGAGAGTTGATTATTGCCTTAAGGTTCATCAGCTACGTGATCAGAGGTAAATATCTAAGGTGGACAATACAAACCTGCTCGCCAACAAAGCGAATGTACTCCAACAACAAACCTGTAGCTCGTGTAAATCGATCATGTAGGACCAGACCAGTTTACCTTCGGGAATATTTGCCGGCCTCGTAGGGCCACACAAGCAAGCAACCTATTCAGTAGATAGGTATCTAGACAGGTCCATAGATGATGAAATTAAGACGTACATAAACCTAAGAGTGACAAAGGTGTGCTATAAGAGAAATTGGATACTGAAGTGATGAAAGATCTTTGCCAGCCTTGATGTGAATGCCAATACACAGGCCGCAGACATTATCAACATTAAAGAACAGTATGGGCAGCAGAATGAAGAAATGAGTCAGTTGTCCGATAATAGCATTGACTGACACCTGGTAATAGAGGGTGGAAAGCAAGCTGTACATGTTCCGAAACTGACACAGATATATAATTCTGTTTGACAGATTCCAAGCCATTTGGCTGATGTTACATATACAGTGAGCAAGTAATCGCAAATGCTCCAGGCTGTATTAGTCCTGAGACCTGGCAACTGACAATTCTCTGTGTTCATAGCAAATCTTGCTCTGCAGCTAATAAAATCTTCCTTTTGCACACGGTTCCCAATAGTTGAACCAGTTTGGTTTCGGAGACAGGACCAGACTCGCCATTCCAGGTCGACATTGGGAGGGGACCTGACGGACTCGAGTGGTACAGTCTGGTTCTCGACTGGCGGCTGACTGGTCTTTCATATATGCACCGAGCAGTTACTCTAAGGAGTGCTATCTCATCTCATAGGAATGTAAGATCTGATAACAATAATGGTAGAGAGATAGGGGGAAATTTCCGAGCATGCATGTGAGTGATGATGGGATGTGCAGTTGGGTGTATTTGTGAGCACATTCTCAGAGAGTGCCAAGAAAAACAGCTCCACACCTGCTGTTCCACATGGAATATACTCCCTTCCTTCCAACTGTCTTTCACACCAATTGCCTTTTCTTTAACAGATCTTATCCACCTCTGCTGTGTTTAAAATTACAACCACATGCTACATCTATAATACCTTGATCCAATGATAAATATACACTTTATTCTGCGATAGAGGGGTGGCTAGTATATCATGCCATACAGTCCTCAAATATACGACATCCCATACTCCCAAAAAAAGAAAACAGCAATACCGTTAAACCTTCTATCCCTACTGCCTGTCCACGGCAGGAACTATTTCCATTCCAATGCCGTTGCGACTCTGCTGTACAACACACAGAAATATGATGTTTAATAAAGAAAATCTCTCTTTAAACATAATAAACTGGAGAAAAATTATAAAACGCCAAGCCAGATTCTAATTCAGTTAGTCTTTTGTGAATATTGAATTGCTGGGTGGCCCTGATTACCCTGGTCTTAGCCTAATTAGCGCCATATTCTGAATTTCCCAGGTTAACCTAATTTCCTCCAATCCAGTACTCTTGACTATCTATAGGGCTCATGGAACTGCCTTGTCTCCTGCTCATTATTCGAAATGGTGATTAGGTCACTGGAAAACTACGTTGGTTTATACCCAATATTTCTAAACTTGTAAACTATTACCTCTGCCTATCTTTCCTGCTTACCAGTAGTTGGTGTGCGAGTTCCTACTAGCACAATCCACCTACTATTAAAATCTAAATAATTACAACAACAGTAGTTGATTTGATCATGTTAAACCTCATGGATTTCATGCACATCTCTTACACAATTTTGAATATGACTCCTTACAAGTAAGTGACTAGGTATTATTGCAATAGAACATGCTAAGTCATATGACCTTCATTATCAACCTCAACACTCTATGTTTTAGGATTATTTTGCACTTCAACATGCTTTAATCACTACCCGGTAGTTATTTGTTGGAAACAGGTACCTTATATATGTATCAGAATTACTTTGTAAGACTACTACATGTTCAAAATACTGTAACTGTAACAAATACCGACAATCTTTAAAACAAGTATCTACTCCTAACCTGGTCTCATAAAACAACAAATGTATGAAGCTAATTACTTCATAATGATCACACCTCTTCTATAATAAAAGCCATGATGATATAATATGTGCACTGTAGTACCTAGGTTGAAGAATAGCTACAATATTCAAAGTGTAAATTTGTACAATTACCTTTCTTATCATGGCTCTTGAAGTAGTAGGCCTACCAAATCTGGATAGATGTAATACGTTTTTACTTCCTCGAATCAATTCTATACAAACTGCTAAAAGGTTGATTGTTCAGTAACTTCTATTGGTCCTCAACTTCAAATGACAGTGTTGAACCCGTTGTCTGTGCCTCTATTTTATTTTTTGTACAGTGCCATAATATAAGCATGGTTAACTATGGGAATTCAGCATAGTACAAGTCCGATAATTGACTGATGTAGAGTATTGGAGATTGCAAAACATGATAGACAGCTAGGTAGTCAGCACAGAATGTAGACAAGTACTAAGCGTGAAGGTATATGAAAGCTCACTATTAGAAACTTGAAAATTGCAATCGTGAAAGTTTAAAAAATATGTAGAAAATTTAACAGTTTTAGTCAAGTCCAGATAAATAAGGCAAATAAGAAAGAAAATGTTCAACACCAAATAATATTTGAAACTGCTGTATAAAAAAATTAAAACCTAATATTTGTACAAAGAAACAACTACATAGTCAGTACGAGGTTATCAAGTAACCTATGAAATCAGTATACACAAATATTAATTAAAGTAAAAGGAATAAAAGCTAAATACAAGTTATGGATATGCCTAATACATAAAATAATAGAAAGTACAAAGTCATATAATACTAGTAGTAATATAGTAAGTAAACTGAAACTTATGAAGGGTTGGAACAACCCAGGGCCAATTGGGCAAAGCACATTAGAGCCCACGCAGGGGTAGGAACCTCGACCCGGTTTCTAGCGGAAAAAGGTATTCCCGGTTGCTGGTCCAGGGCGGGGTCATAGCCCTGAGTCCGCAATCCACAGACACCCAATACATACTCTAGCTCCCAGCTTCCTGACAACCTGATCACCACGCTTCCTACAACCCGCTTCCAACACCTCGTGTTCTTTA
>NW_003298897.1:210143-215801 GCF_000151645.1 Tuber melanosporum
ATTGTAAGCTTAGGCGATTTTCTTGTTATTAATTGAATTTTGATCATAATCTGGATAATTATTTTAATTAGAATCCAACGATTCACCTGTGAGATTCAAAATGGTATTTATGATTTTAGTGTAGTGAAATTATATTTTGCCACAACCTACATAGGACTGTCTATGACAGTCTGATGGCAATTCTGTATTAACTGTCTATCCCAGTTGAGATTCTCATCCTCAGCCCTGACGCATGTGATCTAGTAAGGAGACTCTCACTAGTTATATGACACTTCCCATAATCTGCGATGCGAAATTAACATTGAAATAACATCGCCAGTTCGAGATCAAAGGACCTAATACTCAAGCATAACGTAGAATACTATTTTTATATTGTATCTATAAAAAAGCCATCTCTTCTTTCTGTATATAAATATTTGTAATTGACTTAAAATGGTAATCTATGAAAAATTTGCAACACCAATATTGATAAGTAGTTTAACAGACTAAAACAAGAAAAGTTCCCAGAATCTTTCTATATGGACTATTCTTACGCTCAGTGGTATAACGCTCTAAAAGATTGTAGTAGTTCCTTACTTATTCAACTGGAGTCATTGATTTTATACTGTGGGTATTTTTATCCTACTCTTATTACACCTCTGTCATACTATACGCATAGCAACTAACCTCTTAAAATACTACCTCAAACATCCAACAAATACAAATGCCTTCTCCCAAGCATACCAGAGTGATTAATCTCTGAGAAGCCCTTAAGCCACATACAGCTGATGGAATCATTTGTGTCTTCAACTGGTCTCTCCAGTTTGAAATACCAAAGTCTAGCCTGGAGAATTAAATCTTATAAGGGGCAAATCCCATAAAGACTACTCATGAATCGTAAGAGCAATGGTATAATACACAGGAGAAGGCACCAAGTACATCAATCAAGAAGTGTGATTACTATAGATTTCTAACTTGCTACTGACATGTCTATTCAAGGGTTATGATTCTCCTTCTTGAACAGAATTGGAGTGATCAAGTTGGAAAGCATTGGTTAACTTGCTTTCTAGGTCACCATCCTGACTTGGATTCCTAAATAGTATGATATCTGGATGGAGAGGTGGCTGTGGCCACTGAGCTGAATTTCCTTCGAAACAATCTTGATCCCTTTTAGCATATTCCTTGTAAGCTTCATGCCAAGGATGAGGATACCGGTAATACCAATGAGAACAGATTGGTGTTTGGATTAAGAAGATCAGGAACTATGATCTACAATGCCTCATACGAAATCCCAGTCTCGTACAGGATTGTGATTGTGATTGTGTCACTATTGTTGCAGCATTATCCATTACGGTGTAGGTCTTACCTCCCTTGATTATCCTAAAGGTAAATACTAGCTTGATGAGAAGCTACACCAATATTAATATCGAAGAGATGGACGACGTATTCCTTTGCAACTACTCCAAATGTGATACCAATACTGAAGTAACATTTCCGTAGTTTCAGGAGATATTTGAACCAAGGACACTCTTTGTAAAAGATATCAAGCAGCATCCTATTCTCTTATTAGATGGCTGTTCTACATATGTGGAAAACTATAGGTTTATCAAGTATGCAAGCGAATACAACATTCATCTTATCTTCCTCCCCTGCTATTTGACTCATGCTCTTCAGCCTCTTGATGTCGACATCTTTGCCTTTCATACATCCTGTTACAAGTCAAATGTTGAAGACCATCTGCTTCAACAAGGCACCCATAGAACTATCATCAAGGGAGATATCTTTATCCTTCTTCAGAGGGCAAACACCCAGGCCTTTAAGCCTAAAACATTCAGGCCAGCATAGCATGCCTCTGGACCTATCCCAATCTACAAAAATAACATTTTAAATAATCCCATTTGGCTGGAATAGAGGGTTCTGAAGACTCCTTGAGGAACCTAATACTCTGGTCTTTTACCCTTAATGGAGAAGGTTGTTGGAGCAACCAAGCTTTATTGTGTCATGCTACATAGGCACCAGATTGAAGAAGATGCAGCCAATAAGGCTGTCGAAGATCTTTTAATTCAGTGTAGTAAAAAGGTAGGTATTGTCAATGCTGCAAGAGTTATCATGAAGGAAGATGTTGATAAAGTACACTAACTGGTAAATCTGGTTGAGGCGGATAGAAGACAGCTACGCCATAGACATCTACTAATTTCCAGCCCCTTGGCTATACTGTGTTACAAGTATATGAAACTTGATATGAAAAGGGTTGTAGTAGCAGCAAAGCATAAGGAGACCAAAGGGCTAGTTAGTTAAAAGGCACGATCCAAAACTAATAAAAGCAAGCTGATTCATCAGGATAATGCTGAGGAGGTTAATACATTCAGCTCTGATGACCAAGAGTTTGAGAGCTGTAGTATTGAAGAAATAGTTGATTCCTAACCATATTAAAGGCCTCCTAAAGTAAGTATTCTATTTAGTTCTTTTTCACTGTTAGCAAAATTGAGAATCTGCCTCCAACCAAGCTCCAATGCACAAACTACTACCCACCAGATGCGGTCCAGAACTACCTTTACCTGTCTTAAGAACCTGAATACTTTTACAATTTTTGCTCTCTTCAAAACCCTTAACTATGTAAGTCCATCATGAATTCTTACCTGTAGGATGTATTTACTCATAGATACAACTGTAGCCTTTCAGTAGAGATGATATTAATGCAGGTTATTGCTATATATACTGGCCATTTTTGTACAAATCTGTAACTCATATGATAAAGTACTTTGTAAGTTATAATAATTTCCTTCGCAAATAGTAGTATTTACTGTGGTGTCCCATGACTAGTAAGTGTCCCATTACTATGTGATATACATCATATACTAATAGCAGAAATTGCTTTATTTTTCTACCTGTTATTTCTCTATGCTCCTACTAATGTATAATTGAAATTCTTACATACTACAGTTCTGCTGCCTTTCCATCGTTTGAAATCTCTTCTTACACTTAGATTACCTTTACTATTGTTTGTAAATTGACTCTGTACCAATAATTCATTTGTTCACTTCTAAACATATAAGTAGGCTATTTTTCAAGTCGTTACCTACTCTTAATGCTGACAGTAAAATGAAAATGAAGCCTTTGAAAACTTGGACAGAAAGGCTTCTATTTAAGCTTCTACACATATCGGGCAAGAGATATAGTATATTAGCTTAATATCTAACATGCAGTTCTGCATGGTATGATTTACTGAATAATCTTATTGTAATAGGCATTGTGTTTTACACTCTTACCTATTACAATTATACAATTCCTATTCCCTGAATTGCTCAGGTTTTGAGAATATGATATCTAATTTGTTATAATTCAGCCAGCTCCTCTATCAATTCCGTCATATGGTATATACTGGAGTTATTAAATAAGTAATGTAATCTTAGTTTTGCCTTACATATTGTTCAAGAATACAGTCTCCATTCACCAGCTGGAATCCTAATATTTCACTCGTGTTGTGCAATTAGAATTTCAATATGAACCAATATTTAGCAACTAGCTACTGAGTTACTCAAACCTTTATTATTTAATTTCCAACAAGGATTTTCTCATTATTCCTCTAGTATTTTGTAATAATATCCCATAATGACTAACTATTTAATAACATATATGGTCCAGTTGGTTCGTCTTAAAATTCGTTACTAAATAACATTGTTGTCTTTAGGTTTTCAGTAGTAGATGAGTCAACATTAGGTAGACAAGAGACCTATCTATACTGTGTTTAAGTAAGGGTAGTATTATACCACAAGCTTATATTTCAAGTTGTAACAAACCAATGGACCATGAAGTGTATCCAACTCTATACCCACAACCATGGTAAACAAGTAACTTCCGAGTACAAATTTTCATCAAGGATTTTAAAATCTGAATACTACTGATATCACTCGAATCAAATAACTATGCTTATAAATTAAGCTATACGTTCATGTATTTCACTTACTTGAGCAGCGGATTGCATCAAACTTTGTAGTGATGTGACCACAATAGCTGCAAATACCGGATTCCCTAGCATATGTCAAAAATGTACTACACCACACTCTAGTATTGTATCCACCAATGAGGACGTAGTTTCGATCAAGAGAAAAGGGAAAGTGAATTTGCGGAGGGCAGGAAGGGTAATCATTCATTATAATAGTATCAAACATCAGTTTGAAGGAAGGAGATATATTTTACAATTGCACACATTCAATCATGTTCAATATTATGTACTTAGACTGAACCATGGTGAGTAAGTTGGGCATCTATATATTCCCCCTAATGGAAATTTACTATCTAGTATTTTTTTCCCTCATAAATATTGTGCAGAATATTATTAGACTATATAACATGTGGAAAGAATGTGCTTGAAGGTAGATAGCCAAACAAGAGTCGATGGAGCATCATAATGGGTTATGCTAGCTCTACCTGATACGAAGTACATATATGGGTGACAGGAGCTAGAATAACGGAAGATCTTATATGTGTTATGGAGTTTCTGAAAGTAGGGTAATACAATTCATGTATCTTGAGTTTGTTAGATGCAGCTGAAGTTATACATTCATTAGAACATATTGATAAAGATATATCTGGCCACATTCTGTATAAAGAAGCAGAGGAGCTTGTTTGGAAAATATTTACAATCTGTATGCTTACTAAATGATCTTGTGGAGAGTACAAATAGTACTCTAGATATCGTTGACAGAAGAGTTCATTATTTGTACTATATATACCATTAATTTAAATTATTCATAATAGACACTATTTGGACAGAAGACCAATATTGTCACTATTCATGATGGTAGGATGGAAGATATGTCTACAAAAGTCAAATTCCGCCTAATGGAATAATGTCCAAGTTTCAGCTTAATAATCAATATGTTTTTGGACTGAATTTGTACTTTCTAGTATATTATGATAGATAAATAAAATTGGAAGTTAGTAATGCAACAGTCACTTTTGGCTATTTATATTAAGAGATTCTAAAGTTGCAAGTTCATACAAAGATCTTTCTGGATAGCTTCACTGATAAATAAAAAGAATTTATATGATAAGGTTCCCAATATAGCTGGCTGAGAAGCAACCTGGTAAATACTTAGAAAGAAGATACATGATTGAAGATTTCCAATTCTATGCCTGCATGTATATATACCTGAACAACAATCAGTTTACCTTTAGATTGAGGAGACAATTCAGAATACTTTAAATCCATTCAGTAGTAGTGATATTACCTTGTCAGCTTATATCAAGCTGATTTATAAGCATTAATCAATATCGCAATAGCTATATTAGAACTTCTCTACAACTCTTACCATCAAATGTAAGATATGAAAAACAATGTCTATGATGTGACGAATATAGCAACCGGTACAAGTACTCAGTTAATTAATTTGTTTTATCTTTTAGTTTAGGTACAGATTACATACTTGGTTTATTTTAACTATCGCCCTAAGACTTTGTTTGTTTTAAGTATTATTTGATAACTACTTTAGCTTTCATCATTTGATTTAGGAATCGTTTTGATGCTTAAGACATTTTACTAAAGTGTATTGCTAGATAGCTTTGAATATATTCATCAATACTAGATATAAACAGATTTTTATTTTAGAACTACCTTATTCCACATTGGAACTGGCGTTTCATCTACTACCCGGCCGTTGTGGAAGAGGGTTAGTT
>NW_003298897.1:216063-217576 GCF_000151645.1 Tuber melanosporum
AATAATCGAGCTGCCCCACGATACAGTGGCCGCATGTAAAGATACTGAAGAAATCCTATCAGAGCTAGAGTAAATATGCAAGATCATCCTCTCTGTTAAGTACATTTATCAATTATTCAACATATATGTTATTATGGAACTATCAGAATATTAAAGGCTCTTAACTGCCCTTAGTACACTTGTAGAAACTATTCTACAAAGTGGCATGTTACTTATAAAACTTACAATTGCATCACCAATCAACAGAGTTCCCTTACCTGATTTATGTCACTGAGTATCACGAACAAGTGATATCAGTAAATGTGTAGCGGGTCAAGCAATACTTGGAGAGGGGGGGCAGAGAAATGTTTTAACACATGACATATTTCAATGATATGCTGTTACTGGAATAGAATCTTGGATAACTATCAATTCTCAGAGGTTATTTTTGTATAATAGTCTAAGAGAAACAGGGACAAAGACTTTTGAAAATTTACAACTGAGTTCATTTCGCACAAAGTAATATATTGTAATTTCAGCTTTATCCAATAACAGAGCTCTTACCTTATTAAATTCTGTAAAAACTGATCATTCTAATATCAAAATACTTAGTGTTATATACAAGTATCAATATTGTAATATGATAAAACATCTACATGAGTCACTCCAACGAAATAGGCATAAAATATGCTAATATAAGACTAAGTCAATGACAATACAGTGATAGATTTAAGGAAATAGACAAGCCCTCCACTCATATTTGCCCCATACTCATATCAGAATTTGATAGTCAGACTGTTCACTGTGGGGGTGAATCCAGACAGGATACTTGTAATATTACTAGATTCTTGTATAAAGATAATAGCCTGATACCTTGAAAGACTTTATGGTCGTCTCTCTAGGGTAGGCCTTTATCTTACCAAGCTCTAGTAGCTATTAGAAGAAATTATGACAACAGGGTACCAGAGGAAAGGTAGAGAACAAGGGGAATTTATTATGTTAGCAGGTAATAAGTAGTTTCCAGACATTATTGTTAATCAATATCACTTACCTACAATGGATCAGCAAAAAGCAAATGCACATGTTGTACCATCATATTGTACCACGTATTGTACTAAGGTGCAACTGACCTTGCTTACGTACCATTTACGTCCCCTGTGCCAGATATTTAATCCAAGAAAACCTGGCATTTGAGTAATCTGATATTAACTCCTGGGGCTCTTCTGTATTCTGATACGATATTGTATCCGATTCACATACTGGTATAACCTTCTACCAATGTTAAATAATACTGACATCTGGTATATTTGGTGTTCCCTGCCTGGACTTCATTAAATTAAAATACGACTTCACATCTGAACAAAATACAGCTGTGTTCTTTTTGCAATTGTATGACTTACTGGAAATGTCATGGGATATCACATCTAGTTAACACCTAGGCTATTCTTTATAGTACTTCCTCCATCTTATTTACCTATCTTTACTATACTAATTACAGGTTCCACAATATTCACATATATCCCCATGCTTTTGT
>NW_003298897.1:218474-220993 GCF_000151645.1 Tuber melanosporum
GATATTAAGTATAAGAATTTAGATTTCTGTGTAGAAGAAGGAACTGCATACTTTGCATCTGGTATAGTTGCAGGATGAGTGGCTGAACTGGACTCCAGTAACTACATATGCTCAATGATACTATACGGAAGGACATATTATTGCTCTTTAATCAAGTGTAGAGCAACTATTATATAAGCTAGAAATTGTTAGTCAGAGACTCCTTGATAGGCTACAGAGCTGTCTAGACCAGCTCAGATTCGCTTCAGTAGACAAAGATTTTCAATAAAGGCTAGGATTACATACAGGTTATTTAAGATTATTAAGAGTGAAGTAAAGTAGGTAAAGTAAGCTTAAAGCATAAGAATAATATTATCTTGTTTATGTCTCTCCTCTCTTACTCGATGATGTCTAAAATCTCAAAAGTCACAGAGATATATATATTCCACATCCTAGTGTTCGTGGACTACCTCAATCTCATCTACAACTATTTGCCTCACGGATGATAACTTTCAACTTTGTGTAATCTTTAAAAGTGCGAATACTTGGAGAACCCGAATATCACTATATCATATTGGGTAATTACGATATTGCTAATCAGAAATCATACTGTTTCTAATATTAATTATCTGATTATCAGAGTTTTTAGACACATAGCCTAGTTCTTAAGTGAAACTCAGTTGGTACTAATTGTCACCCTTCTTGATGAATTTATGAATTTTATCCCTACCTTGTATCTCCAGATGTGATCATACTTACAATCTTACAAGGTCACATGTTTTCAAACATTTATAACCACATATTCAAGTGATATATATGTTCTGAAAGACTTCCTACCAATTTAAAGCCAGCTATTCTACCATGTTGGTGGATAGGTCCCTTGGCCGGTAATCCTTGGTTGCTACGTATATCAGAGGTTTTATCATCATTCAAGAATTGGAAAACATGCTTGCCAGTATCGCAACTTTCTGGACATAGTTGCAACACTCAGTGAAGTCGATTGAGTTCTGTGACTGTGTTTCAGGAGGTTTTAAACTCTACTGTTTATTGTATGGTGCGTGTAAATCTATGGGCCTCTCGTGAAGATCCAGTCCTGTTCAATACCATATCCTCGGGAATCAACTCCCCCTTACCTATGACTTATACCTTCGATGTCATACCTTTAAACACTCATAATACTCTGAGTAGTTGATAGACCTACTCTGTCACACTTCCCATATCCAGCCCTTAGTCTTCTCACATATAGCATGCGAAAAGTATCTGATCAGAGGGACTGCAGTAATGCATAAAGTGTTATTCCTAAACCTATAATTACATGTCATTATAGTTATACAACACAATAGAGATCAATAGGTATGACACTATACAGGCTCTATAAGGGGGTTAAAAGGTGGTGTTGGAGACCAGAGATTTCTATTCCAAGTAGTGAAACCATATATATGGTTGCTTCTAGGTATTGGGTCATAGTATTCATAACAGAAATCTAGGTTCTTTGCCTGGTCAAGAGAATAAAACCAGATTTCAAATCACACAAGTGTAAAAGAACCTTTATTAATAGATTATTGTACACAGATTCTTGCACAGAATAAATAGCCTATCTGGTACACATTCAAATCACGAGTAAGGAGGATAAGGTTCATAAATTTCAGATTCATGAAAGATATTACTATTTTCAGTTAGCCTCCATCATAATAAGGAACTAAAGTAAATTAGTGTTGATTTAAATTCATTTATAAAATCATATATTTTAAGTAGGTCTTGCTTTATGTAGCATTGTCAAGAGTATCTTGACTCGACAATAGTATAAAGTTGACCAATGTTAATGTATACATTTGTCCTACAAAAAAGATTATCTGCTCAGAGGCCATATTGTTCTTTAACACTTGTACATATCATTCAATGACAAGTATGTACACATAAAGGTCTTACAAATAGCAGAGGTTATGTATATTTGTAACATTAATTCTTCATTATTGCATATTACACAAAATCAACTATAATATCATATGTGCAAATACATATGTAAAATACCTAGTAAACAGTAAATTTATATCTTGTGGGAACAGAACCATACAAAGCTAATCACAGCTAGTAGAAGTATGAGGCATCAATAGCCGTATATTATCTACAACTATATTTCATGGAGAACCAACCAGATAGGAATATAAGGCCAATTAGGAACTGTATATTGTATATTAAAAGTTATCTAAGATGTAGATAATGAGAAGTGGTCAATTAAGAAAGAGAAAGTAAAGGGTGTGTATAATGGAGATTGATAATCCAAGATTATCCAACAGGTTTAGGGCACATTATACTACAAACAACTGTTGGGCTAAATAAAGTAAATAACCAAAGGTTATACCATGCAAAATGAGCACAAAGCTCAAGAAGGAGCGTTACATAACTAAGGAGTTGTTTTCTGCCAAGAAACCATCGTGACTGACATACAATCCGTTTTTAACTAATCAGTTCAAGAATTACTTGTACTATAAACTTCATATGAGATAAAAGATGTAAGATATCAAATATAGCCTAAAACA
>NW_003298897.1:221087-222927 GCF_000151645.1 Tuber melanosporum
AAAAAATATATAATATTATTATAATCGGTATTATTATCCATACCTTTATTGTTATTATACCAAGATAAAATTAACCTGGATTCAATAGAGGAAAATCTTCAGTTATGACAACTACACTCACCTGCTAATGCACTGTCACGAAAACCAAAATAAGAATTAAATGATGTAAATACATTGTAGAAAAAATTAATATTTTGTCTACCATCCACCAGTCTTAATAATTGCCTCTATTGTATCCACTATTGATCCAGCTAAAGTATCAAAAACCTTTCTGTCAAGAAGTTCCAAACAATATGTGATGGCTTCAACGATTACCTTCCAAACCATATGACATCACCCTTGATAAGATATAGCTCAGACTAGTACTTGCAAAACTTACCTATTGCCAGTGATAAAATGTTTTCAACTGGATTGAGATTTGGTGACCAGGTAGGAATTTCTATCAGTGTACTTTTCTCCCCTTGCAGCAAGCTCCTAAAAGGTAACTGAGTCTTAGCATTGTCAAAGATAAAAAATACATAGTCTTTCCCAACGTTTTCTGTGATATTCTCCCTTATAGCTAGAAGGTTTTAACGATTATAAATATCAATAATACACTTCCCGCTAACTCTAACACTAGGAGAAGATGGATCAGGAAAATCACGCAAAAACAGACCATGAGTTTGACTATAAAAATAACCAGTCATTACCTGGCTAATCCTTCTCTTACCTCTCTTAGCCTTGGATTTAACACAATCCATATTCTATTTCTCATGTAGGTATCTGAAAACCTATTGACTCTTCTTTCCTCCACTTCTCTCCACACTCAACCTCATCCCACTATATTGTCTTCCTTCTTCACATCTCCTTTATCCAATGCCTATGAGCTGATACTCATTCTAACTTCTCTTGAGCTAGATTCTCATCCAAATGATATCTCTCTTCGGCCATCCAGTTTCTAGATACTTTTTTTCATATGTTCTGCTTACTGTCCGACTAGAAGCATTGGGAGTAACTTGTTTTGCAATGTCAGAATATGACACATGGTATTATTAAGAGCTTCCTCCACTATGGCATTCTGCTGTGACTTGGAAGTTTTATGATGTCTTCATCTACCCTTATTCTTCTTGCACTCTTGATTTTACCTTGCAATTCTGTCTCTTCTAGTAGTGTAGAGGATATTAAGGTAGTGGGAAATTTGTTGATATCTCATCTGAGGCTCATGTAACCTGGGAATTCTCCCTCTAGTAAATCCAGGGAGATGTGTGGAAGGAATAGCTTTTTTGACATGACGGCAAAGCATAGAAGGCCAAGTTTATTGAAAAAAACAATTGAGCTGAGGGGTTTTTTCTTGGTTCACTTTGAGCAATTTCTTTACATACTGTTGGGAGTATGGAGTCATAAAGTGGGGTGGGTTGACACTGCTTATTAAATTTCAGTTAACCTGGTGAATGGACAATATTAGGTCAGGAAAACAGTTTGCAAGAGATTATTAGAAAAAGCTTACTATACATATTACTGATAGATGACAATGGTCTTGTACTACCTGTTACTGAAGTACTAGCATAAGAGATATGGTGTAGATAAAGAGGAAGAAAGAGGAAGTGAAGTATTATTGCCTGTCACTAAGAGCTAAGTATCAGAACAGGGATTATGACATTACAAAGCTTCAAATAGACTCATACTAAATGATACAAGATGGCTTCCTTCAGCCATTATAGTGAAGGTAATATTGATATCAATCATTCAAACCTTAATGTACAGGAGTTTAGTGATATTCAAGAATAGGCTTCAGGCGAGCTCTACAATGCAACAGGTCTAGCAACACCTGAAAACAGATCAGAAGTTCATAACTCACGTC
>NW_003298897.1:223818-232263 GCF_000151645.1 Tuber melanosporum
GCAGAAAATGAGCTCATGTGGCTTTTTGGGCATGGAGGAGAAAGGAGAAGGAGGAATAGAAAACTCTTGCCGATACGTAGAAAAATAGGAGATCTTATATGAGAATATAGGAGCTGGTCCAACAACATATACTAGGAGGCAAAAGCGCTTTGAAACAATTGCTATGAGTGGTAAAAGAAGAGCAACATATTCAAGATGATCACAGAAGACATAGGCATAGAAAAAGACGTGCGGTACCAGTAAACCGGCATCTTGGGACATGTATAATGTACATATCCAAACCTGGTCATCTTAGCAAACTATGGTACTGCACGGCGTGTCAAACAGAAGGATGAATGCCAATGTAATGATCCCTCCCTTGATGGTTAGTTCTTGGCAATGGGAAACCATACTTCTCTTCTTGTTCTTCTTTTTCCTTTATCTTACAATAGCGCTAGGCCTCTGTCTACGTTACCGATAGTACAAGACCTTTGTCTTCTATCGGAAACACCTATCATTAGTTTTCTCTAAATCTTCTTCGTGAAGAGCCTTCCTTAGCGTAATAATAAAGTTGCAATGAAGATAGAGATCATAAAGTGGTTTTATATTTGTTTATGTTGATAAGTAGGAAAAGTACTTAGAACAAAGCGTGAAGATCCTATCTTCCTCGGCCGCATCGGCTTCCTTATATTGTATTCTTTCTGTCCATAATCATGTGACCTAAAGTGGTCACATGTGCGAAACCAAATCATAACAAACTAGTCATGTGACCAAAGTGATCACATGCTCAAAACCCATGACCTTATAGGGAGGTCATGTACAAAAACTCATAAACCAATCATATCGCAATAACCAAGTCATATGACTCAACTGAGTGATAGGCGCGAAACCCATGAGCTCATAATCAGGTCATGTGCGAAACATAAATCATATGCGCAAGGCTTACCCGCAAGGCATCCTCACAAAGCATACTCGCTAGGTGCACATCCCATGACTCATATTTGAGCCATGTGCGAAAGCATCACAAATCCCACACATAACAAATCATATGACCTAAAAGAGTCATATGTGTAAAACAATAACATACCTGTGACTCACAACTATGTGTCACGTGAAAACCTCTTTTATGCCAAGCCATGTTCGTGACAACCAACTTCATATCATTATAAAGACGAAGATGTACAACAACAAGTGAGAAACAACAGCCACATACCTCATACACCATTTGTGAGCTATTCAAAATTTTATCTTCAAAGAAATCTTTGACAAATATGGCATCAACACTTTGCATGCGAAGAAGGAAAGAGAGGCTTACCTACTAGATGGGATGTCAAGTGCTACAGCACCTATAACCCATATGTTGGAAGTACCGATATACATTTATTGCTATTGCGTAATGGTAACCTTTGAGCTGGCCGATCTAAAGTACAAGGAGATAGTAAAACAATGCCAGAGTTTGGAAGATGCAACCTAACAATCAATTGGAAGTCGAATACAATAATCCTCACCAGCAAACAATGTGCGACACAATTTCTCAACGGTTGGCAAGCTGTTTATTCAATAATATTATGAGAAGTGGAAGAAGCAATATTGCACTTATAGTTTCCTGACATACGGCCAAACATGATACTTCAGATACAAAGACTAGGCCAATGGGCAAAGCTGCCTACCAGAGCTTTCAAGAGGGCGGCAGGATAGTATCGATATTAGAGTAAGTAGCTCAGCATATATACTAATTAGCAGGTGACGATTGTAAAAGCAATAGCTATTGGATCTTAGTAAGGCACCTATGGATGAATAGCAACCAGCCGCGATCTAGCAGTAAAGCATTGAGTTAAAGCACATGTAGACATAGTCAATATACACTATGTACCTGGAAAATCATGGAGGTCCTGACCAATGAGGCTCATGCAGATTACAAAGTCAAGAAAGGCGACCGAGTTGCACAATTGATCATTGCATAGATTAATGCTAAAGAACTGCACTGAGTTGAACAAGGGGAGAAACAATAGCCGGCATGA
This sequence comes from Tuber melanosporum, assembly GCF_000151645.1. Lineage (NCBI taxonomy): Eukaryota > Fungi > Ascomycota > Pezizomycetes > Pezizales > Tuberaceae > Tuber > Tuber melanosporum. Next base: position 225,819 of record NW_003298897.1, read on the forward strand.
AGGGGTTTGGAAGCACAGAGCAGATCTGGTCCATTGAGAGAATAAAGAACAATACCAAAGAGATTATAAGTGAAGCCTTTAGGCAATACTATTAAAAGGGTGAAATCAAGTAGATTCTCAAAAGGACCAACAAAGATGAAAAAGTAGCGCTAGTAAAAATTAATATCAGCAAGAAGCTAACGATCCAATACAGGAAATACAAAAGCAACACACAATAGACTAATTTAATTCTAAAATAATACTTTCAATTCATGAATTTATATGAAGAAGTGGAGCCTACAGGATTACTACCAGGAAGACCAAGAGTCAACAGAGATATTTGCCTGAAAACTGACAAAAAGGTAGGAATTATTTAGCAAATTGCTTGCAAAAAATTATTACCATAAGGGAAAGCCAAACTTGAAGAGCTAAGAAAGTATATAAAGTAAAGGCAGAACAGGAGATAGATCAGAAAATTATTCAGATCAGGAAGATATCTGATACTATGCATATAAAATAAGCATAGAAAGATGAGACACTTAATCGACTATAGAGCCATCAAGTCTGATGCTAGAATGGATCAGTATTAACTATCCTTAGTTGGAGAAGTATATGACAGATTGCAATCTGCAAAATACTTCACAAACCTAGAGGGCAAGGACGTATACAATAACATGCAAATCAAAGCAGGAGACAAATTAAAGACCATATTTGCCTCTGGATATGGGATATTTGAATACCAGGCTATCCACGGCGGGTTCACCAATGCACAGACCTCCTACCAACTGCTGACCAATCAGGTACTCAACCAGTACCAGGAGATATGTCATATCATACGACAAGACAATGCACTTATTTCCTTAGAAGACCTGTATCAACACCCCGTAGATGTCAGTAGATTTAGGGTTGTAATATAAGAATTAATGATAAAAATCAAAGCAAGGAAATGCAAATTTGACAATGACAAAACCTAGTATTGCAGATTCATCATCAAGCAAAGTAGAGTGATAGTCAACCCCTTCAAGACCTCTGGTATATAGGATTGGGCAAATTCCAGAAACAAAACTGACATTCTCAGATTTATAGGATTGTACAACTTCCATTAAAGATTAATAGAAGGATTAAGAAAACTGGTAAAAGGAGTCAATAAGCTGACCAAGAAGGATAAGAAAGGGTAAAAGGATGAAAAGGAACTGAGAACATACAACGATCTTAGGCTACATTAAAGATTAAGATTGATAGTGGTCAATTTCGACATAAATTGAAAGAGGATAATTAAAAAAGGACTCCTCTAAATATGTATAGACAGGGATATTATTACAACAATTTGAATAGGGAAAATGAATGAAAGTATTTTATAGGTTAAAGACAATGACACCAGTAGAATGAAAATACAAGGTTGCCAACAAATAACTATTTACAATAGTTCAGACATTAAGGGAATGGAGCAGATACATTCAGAATATACCTCATGCGGTCCATAGTCCTACTGACTACAAGATCCTGGTAAGGTTCAGAGCAATGATCGGACTGAATAATTGTTGGAGAGGATAGATGGAATAAATCAGGAATAGTATTTAAAACTTAAATCCCAAGCAGGAAAAGAGAGTAGACAGTGAGATACTCGCACATGACTCTTGAGCGACAAACAACAGGCAAAAGATGCAGAATGGATAAAATAAAAACTTCAAGAAGATTACCAAAAGCACGCTCCGTCGCTCCTATTTCCCTCTCACATAGTTTGGCAATACCATGTCAACTATTGTGGGCCCCCTCCACTCTCCTCTGCCCCCTCGATGGTTCCTGCCTAGGGGCACAGTTACCTTGTCCCTTTTCTCCCGCTTTGGCCTCGCTTGTCTCTTGTCAGCTTGATGGGGTAGTTATCTGGGCTCGCCCAGTAGTCCTGTCTTGCTAATAGGGGCTCGCTTAGCTTTGGCACGGTGGGCTTCCTCTCTTCGTTTCCGGACGGTGCTGGAGGTGGTGGACATTCTTCTCCCCACTTCCACAATCCCCATTGGGGAACTCCTCGGCTAGTAGCTTCGGGGTCTGTCTCGCGGTGAGCTTCCACCATACCCTCCTAGTTGCTCGGTTCAAGTCTGGTTGCCTTCCTCACCTCGCCCTTCCACCTTCCTACTACCGGTGGGATCCCATTTATTAAGTGACGCTTTCTCTCGGAGAACAAGGGACTACATGAGAGAAGCAGTAATACGGTGTTAGGTTGGTTGGTTGGGTCTGCACTGGGGCTTTAGCCCTTCCTCTCTTTTTCTCTTCGGTCGCGTCGGCTGGTACCCTACTACTGTCAGCTGATAGCCTACTACCTCTCCCTCTTTTGCTGCTTTGGGCAGCCCCTTCGGCCCTCTTGGACGGACCACTTGGGGCTCTCTTTCTGCCATTACCTCCTGCTGACAGTGGGTGCTCTTTCCTTTCAGTTTCTCCTGCTTGCAACCTTGGGCTATATGCCTAAGACATACGTTTATGTAACCTATACCGCGCACCTATTTGTTTTTACTTCAGGGGCAAGGCCTGGCCCTTGGTTTGTCACGACTGCGGGGCACGGGTTGGGCTGGAATCTGGTTGTTGTAGGCGAGGGATTGGTTTCAGCCTTTGGTGTGGTATTACTCTGGTTTGGGTTTTCTTCTGTTCGGTGTGGGGTGTACTGTCGGGATGGGGGTTTTTCCTTGCTTTGAAGGATGGGTTTCTAGGCTTTCTGTCTTTACTATTTGTAGATAGCTGTGTGGGAGACTTGCGGGAAGGTTTTTTAAAAAGAGGACTAGTTGGGTATCAGTGGCTGTAGGAGAGACCCCTCCACACTCAAGTGGTGGGACCTTCAGGTTGGGCACTTGGCTGCTGGTATTAGCCTTTCTGGGGTCACGGTCTTTCATCTGGCTGATTGAGAACAAGGTGGGGTAGAGGTGCGGGTCTACATGGCGGAAGCTGATATGACCCACAGCCTTACTTTCGTTAAAACGGATAAATAAATAAGATTATAAAAAATAAAATAAAAAAAAGGTAAAAAAGAGGATTACCAAAAACCTGCTTCAAATGTATGGAACTCATGTCAGTTACCTTGAAAGAACAAATGGGAAGCAGGAAGGCAGACGAAGAAGACAAAGTAATCAAGACAATAAGACTAGTGTTTAAAGAGGGAAAAATAGTAAAAAATGGAATCGCACACAGTTTGTGACAATGGAACAATAGAAATATGAGTTACGATAGACAGCGATGGATGCTGGAAGAAGTAATGATAAGCCCAAGCATTATACAACAACATTAGGATATTACAAGAATAGGTCAGAGATGAACGGCTAAAACCAAGAAGTTCACCAATAGGTCGCTCTACATGTGCAGATTGCATGCAGGTGTTAAAAGATATGTCAAGAAATAGGACCTATGTTGATGAACTAAAGTAGCTAAACACAAGCCTTAAGAACTACTGCAATTAAACGAAATTCCTAAAAGAGGTGGGAAAATATTTAATATGAATTGTATAAAGGACTTACACTCATAGGAAAGAGATGACCATATCCTGGTTGTGATAGATCACGGGACCAAGATGGGCAAGGTCTTTCTGTTTGAAAACTATCTAATTACGCCGTATTTTATCTAAACATTCTTCCAAATACTCTTCCCACTACATGGCCTTGTGAAAAATATCACTTCTAATTCAGGAATATTATTCACTTCAGTGTTTAGGATACACATAATCAAGGAAATAGTGATACAAAATAGGCAGAGTACAGTCTTTCATCAGCAGATCAACAAACAAATGGAATGGCTTAATACAATACCTGTAATGTGTTCACAAAGTGCTAATCACATTTTCGGAAATGGATACGATGGTTGACAGGTGGCCTGCTCTTCCAGAGAGGAGGCGAGAGCTGAGAACTAAAGGAGGCTTTGAGGGTGTAGTGAGGAACAAAGAAGTAACCGTTCAACCAAGTATATTGAAATACTATCTGTCGAAGTCTGCCTTTTCTGTTGTAGAAATAGTCAGTTTTTGAATACAAAATCTGTTCATATATAGCAGGAACGAAACTAATCAAAGGTATCAATCGATACACTTTGGGGAAACTAATTAAGTATCAAAGCAATACGTAAAACAAAACATAAAATAAAACCAATCATCAAACGATACTTAAAACAAACCAAGTATCAAAGTGATACTTAAAACAAAACATCAAACAAAACCAAGTATCAAACGATACTTAAAACAAATCAAGTATTAAAGTGATACTTGAAACAAAATGTAAAACAAAACCAAGTATCAAATGATACTTAAAACAAACCAAGGATCAAAGCGATACTTGAAACAAAACATAAAACAAAACCAAGTATCAAACGATTCTTAAAACAAACCAAGAATCAAAGCGATACTTAAAACAAAACATAAAACAAAACCAAGTATCAAATGATACTTAAAACAAAACAAGTATTAAAGCGATACTTAAAGCAAAGCATAACACAAAACCAATAACCGAGTACCCATACCGGTTCCATTCCCTAAAACAAAACAACTGTTTAAACAAACAAAACGTAATAATCATCAAAAGCGGAGTCTGAGAAGCTAAAGGCTTCAGCTTCTCCTAGAAACTCTTCATCATAAGTATTACACCACGGACAAGAAGAAATCCTAAGAAAACATTTAGACTCTAAGAAATGTAAATCACAGTAGTCACGAATACCAGATTGGCGTTGTACATCAATCCAAGCGTGATCACAATCAGGACAGTAGTCTATCCAGACGATTTCGAAGTAGTTTTCAAGTTGGATAGTATCGCGGTTCAACAACAGTCCAACCATCTGTTGTCGCAGCCTCACTTTGAGTTCCACATAGTTTGACATCGTTATGGTATTCGGATGGTAAATGGTGATCAGATAAGGTTATCGAGAGCCTGCTCCCTAGCTTGATTTTCATCATCGCTGCTTTCGAATTCCGACTCTAAGTATGGTGCCCAACACCCATCTCTTGCATCGAGTTCCATCTGGCATTGCTCTATCTCAGGCATCGTTGGTGTCCAGCACATAGTGATGTAATTGATCATTGGAGGGAGGGATTCGTTCAGCATATTGTCTTTCTATCATTTGTTCACCATATCCATGGCATGCTCTAGTCATTCTAGTGGTTCTCTGCTGTTTTCGCTCATTGAATATCCTTTCCATTTGACTAGGAACTGATCATTTCCATGCCAATAGTGGTGGTCTCTGATTTCTTCAACTTCCCATTTATCTTTCTTGTCAAGGATGATAGGTGCAGGTCGAGAGTGCCTTCTTCCAGGGAATATGAAGTCGTCATATGGGCGAAATCTCTTGACAGCAGAGGCGTGGAAGACTGCGGTATTGCAACAGTACATGTGTCCATCCATCTGAACCGAGTAGCTTTCTGTATACTCGTCAAAAGATAAGACTTTGAAAGAGCCTCACCATTGGGGTTGTAATTTGTTGCTGCGTCCAACATTGATTATGAACATGTTTCCATGTACTATGAGCATATCACCTGGTGGAATAGGGACATGTTTGCGCCGTCATTTCAGAGTAGTAGTGGTGCTTCAGAATCGGGCACGATTAACAGCTTGGAAGGCACCATTCCGAATTGCTTGATGGCGGTTGAGGTATTCATCGGAGGCATGGACTGAGGAGTTCTTAAATAGAGTTGTGGGTCCGAGAGGGTATCGACGGCCGAAGATTGCCTTGTATAGAGACATTGCCAAGGTGTCTGAGAATCCGGCATTGATATATGTGGCCAGCTCAACAAGAGCTGGTTTCCAGTTGGTTTGTCGTTCATTGATCATGTTCCTAATTCGTGTTTTGACTTCACGAATCATTCATTCTGCCTGGCCATTAGTTTCATGATGACCAGGAGCAGCCATAATGTGGTTGATTCCCAGGGAGGTTAAGGTTTACTTCCTGAATCTGGCGGTGAAATGGGGAGCAGCATCACTGACAATGGATTGGGGGCATCCATGGGGAGTAAATACGTATTGTTGGAGGTTATTCCAGGTGTCTTTGGAGGAGTCAGTAACCTTCATTGGTATGAGACATGTGTATCTGGAAAGTCGATCCACAGTACCCAAGATGGTGTCATATCTGGCGGATTTGTTGAATGGTCTTGCGCGTTCAATGGCATAGGATTCGAATATTTCACATAGCAGTTGGAGGGTCAGCGCATTCCCTTCAGGTCGCTGTGTTCGCTCCTTATTTGCCCGACTGATTTCGCATTGTTTGATGAAATCGCAGAGGTACTTTCGCATTTCATGCCAGTAAACATATTCTGAGGCATATTGGAGGTTTGCTGTCTGCACTATGGTATTCTTTGTTGTGGATTTCGGTGATGACATATTCCCTAATAGTCATTCCATTAAACATATGGCCTTTTGGGACGTATAGGCAATGTTCGCCATACCGGGTTCTGGTATAGACCATTCCGTTGGATATATTATAGGGGACGAGGTCTCCATCCCTGGAGCTA
>NW_003298897.1:232356-238304 GCF_000151645.1 Tuber melanosporum
ATAACTTACAAAGCAAGCCGACCCGAGACGTCGACTTATTACCTTTGAAGCAACTTGGGTCATGGCGATATTCTGCTATCATTTGGCTTCAAAAGGAGGAGGTTAATTCTTACGTGGTTGATCTAACATCCCGTTCATCCTCAATCAGGAATCCTCTTGTCGCATCAACAGGGGCTTCCTCTTTCTCAAAGGTTTTATAGAGGTGTCAGCAATGCTCGGAACTTGTAGGAGTTATGATAGAAACAATGGCTTCATTGTTGTATAATTGTAAGTATCCACCATATGGTGGTTGTGAATCAATTATGGGAGGAGAGGATGGTGGGGCTGACTGTAGGGGGTGTAAGTAGGATATTGCATCCACGTAGGCTACTACTTGTTCTAGTTCTTCAAGATCTTGGTATCGTGTTGGGACAATGTTAAAGGCATGAGGAATTTGGGTCGAATCATCTTCATCAATCATCTCTTCTACTACTTCTGCGGTGTCCAAACTGGTGTTTTTGTAATGATCAGCAGACATATAGTATAGTCGCTGGGATCTGTTGCCGAATTTAATCCCAGTTTGGTGATAAGAGCATGTATCGAGGTAGCTGTGGGACCACTGGAGTCTGCTTTGTTCAAGCTCGTGAGGAGGTGTGCTGCAGAGGGTGCAATTGTCTTTCCATTGGTCATCCGTGTCCTTTCCTCATTCAGTTCCGGTAGCTCTGTACACGGTAAAAGCGAAAGGATTGGAGGGAGCTGTAGGGCTGGCGGTAGCCATCGATGGTTCTTGTCCATTGGAGGTGTCGTCAGGTCTGTCTTCGCTTGATCTTGTATGATCATGAACAAGAGGGGGTTTTGAGAGTTCTTGGTTCTCATATAGGTGGGAGAGAGCGTCAGCTAAATACTTCGTTCTTCCAGGGGTATAGATGATTTTTGCATCTTATTTGCAGATCTCGCCTATCGATCTTGTTGTTCGCCTTGCAGGTACTCTTTCTGTTTTAAGATTAGCGAGGTGTTGGTGGTTGGTAACAATGGTGAAGGTATTGTCTATCAGGATGTGGTTGAAAGCGGCAATAGCATCAATCACAGCAAGGGCTTCTTTGTCTGTTGTTCCGTAGTTCATTTGTGAGTTGGTCAACTTCCTGCTGTGTAATGCCGCCGGTCTTGCCGTTTCATTGGAGGCCCCTTGTCCAACCTATGCTCCAACTGCTACATTCCAAACGTCAGTAATCAGCCTTATCGGGTCCGTTTTACGGTAGTTGATAGGTCGTATGACATAGGCATTTTGATTAATTCCTTGATGTTAGTAAAGGCTTGGTCATTAGTGTGGGTCTAGACAAATTCTGCGTTGCCAGTAAGGTCTGTGAGTGGTACCGTCACAGTGGTGTGGTGTGGTAAGAACTAGGAGATATAGTTAACTAATCGTATGAATCGCATGAGCTCTCCTTGATTCCAGGGTGTTGTCTGTTTTGTTAAGCCGCATATTTTTCCAGGAGCTGCATGTATCCCTTCGTCATCTATCACATGTCCTAGAATATTGAGCTTATTGGCAAATACAATTGATTTGTTTCTGCTAGCATAGAATTTAGCTTCACTTAGTTTGGTACCAATCAAACCTATAGTGGTAGGCTTATTCTATTTTGGTGTTCGAGAAGATGAGAATATCATCAATATAGACCCAAACAAAATGGTGGAGGTATTCGCTTAAGAGGTTTTCCATAATTCGCATAAAGGTGGTTGGCGCATTCATATCACCTTGTAACATAACTCGGCTAATGAAACTTCCGTGGCGTGTTTGGAAACTGTTGTAGCATTCTGATTCCAGATCTAACCCAGTTTTGAAGTAGACATTGCTTAGGTCAATCGTGCTTCAGAATCTAGCCTGTCTAACTGCATTCAGGATTTGGGTTTCATTTGGGATAGCGGAGCTATCCATAACCCTGTTTTTATTCCGTAGTTTGAGGTCAGCCACAGGGCGGATCCTTTTTCCATTTGCTTTGGGTTGAACAAACATAGCAGCGGCACCTAAGACCTCTGCTCAGTAGATGACTCCTCTTCTTTGTTGTTGTTTGATCTAATCACAAAGTAGGCTTTTGTATACATCAGGGATGGAGTAGCTGGGTTGGTTCTTAAGATTAGAGGCGCCTCGGATGTGAACGTAGTAGTTCACCTCTCTCATAGGTGGTAGTTCTTCAGGAATCTCTTGAGGGAAAGCATCAGAGTATTCATCCAATAGGCGTTGGGCAATTGTCTCACATACTGCGGCTTGGTACTCTCCGCTTATTGTTTTGCATGAGACTTTGACCTTCTGATCTGGAAAATCGATGGTTGATTGCATACATCAGATTATAGCTTTGTGGCGGTTCAGGAATGGCATTCCTATGAGGGTATCGTATTTGGCTAGGATTCCAGCCAGCATTTCCTGGGGGGGTAGGAGGGTAGAGGCAAGTCGAATAGTCACATTACAGGTTTTATGGCTTCTGGACCGCGATCCCTTTGCTGTCCTATTGACTGGTATGGGTTGGTTAAGGTCTCGAGTTGGAAGTCCATGGACAGAAACAAAGACATTGCTGATTATGTCTCTTCCGATCATGCCAGTGTCGAATAGGACCCGAGCCTTCTTGCCATTGATGAGAATAGTACTTTCCAGGGTACTGTGTGCCTTAAATGTAGCAGGAGTGCGGACACTGTTGCACTCCACATCAATATATCCGATATGAATCTCCTCATATTCGCTTGATTGGGTATCGTCACTATCATTCTCAATATTATTAGCTGATGCTTCTTGTTTGATTGCCTTTCCTTTCCCTTTCTTTGTAGGACAGTTCTTTGCCATGTGTCCTGTTTTTCTACATTCAAAACATTCTCCTTTCTATTATATCGATTCTTTGAAGGATTTGGTTTTCTTCTTGAAAGGCCATAGGGTATCGTCTACAGAGTTGCTAGAGGGTTTGTGTCATCGTTGGCTATTTCTACTAGAGGATATCTGTGTTTTGTATGCCTTGGTCTCATGGGGAATGACGTCCTTCTGTTCTGTTCTTGCAATTATAACTGCAATATCATTGTCATCTACCTTCAGTCGTTCAACCTCTCATCGGAGGGTACGATGCATAGCATCATAGAATCGTCGCTTAAGAATGTAGTTGGAAATGCTTCCTTTCTTCATTTGGTTCTTATACATCAATAGATCCATAGCTACATCTGTAAGCCTCTTGACATGTGTTCCATTAATTTGCTGGAGCTGGTTGAATTTGTTGTATAAGAGGTCATTGGTGATTGAGGATTGGAATCGTCCTTGCCGATAATCGAGGACTGTAGATCCTCTTAATCTCACATTTCCGCCGTAATCCTTATAGCATTGGTGGTATGCGTCGGTTGCCTTTTCTTCACAGAATGATCCAATGTATAGTCTAGTTGTAGGGTCTTCCATATCGTTCCCTTCCAGGAGAAGATAGTGTGTGAGTTCTGTCGCCCATCAGTGAACGGCTTCGGGTTTGAGGTTCTTTCCTTCTTCTGTAAACTTTGCCGGGAGGTGGAGCTTAAACCTAGGATGTTCAAATGCTGCGGGTACTTCCTGTTCTTCATGCCTAGCCTGAGAACCTCCTCCTCCAGAGGGCACTCCTCCTGTGCCAGTCATGTCTGATTCACTGCTGGATTCAGGGTCAATTGGAGGTTCAAAGGAAGGCTTGTTTGCTGGAGTGGAAGTGAAGTCTCCTGGAGGTTTGGTGTATTCCATTTTTACTGGTTTGCCCGGCTCCTTAGTAGAGCATCAGAGTTGTTTCTTTCTTGTAAGGTCTTGCCGTGGGATTCCCTTCCCACTCTTGGTTGTCCAAGGCTCTATCTTCGGTTTGAGACGAAGCTGTATGTGCCATGATTCTGCCGCTTCTCTCCACTAGTATTCTGAGGTGGATATCAATAGGTTGATTAGGCATAAATGTGGGGATAGGTTCTTAACCTCCGTCTGAGGTTAAAAAAATATAACGCGTTCGCAAGGTGCTAATCACGTTATCAGAAATGTATACGATAGTTAACAGGTGGCCTGCTCTTCCAGAGAGGAGGTGAGAGCTGAGAGCTAAAGGAGGCTTGGAGGATGTACTGAGGAACCAAGAAGTAACCGTTCAACCAAGTATATTGAAATACTGTCTGTCGAAGTCTGCCTTTTCTGTCGTAGAAACAGGCGGTCTTTAAATACAAAATCTGTTCATGGCTAGCATGAATGAAACTAATCAAAGGTATCAATCGATACACTTTGGTGAAACTAATTAAGTATTAAAGCGATACTTAAAAAAAAAACATAAAACAAAACCAAGTATCAAACAATACTTAAAATAAACCAAGTATTAAAGTGATACTTAAAACAAAACATAAAACAAAAACAAGTATCAAACAATACTTAAAACAAACCAAGTATCAAAGGTATACTTAAAGCAAAACATAAAACAAAACCAAGTATCAAACAATACTTAAAACAAATCAAGTATCAAAGCGATACTTAAAACAAAACATAAAACAAAACCAATAACCAAGTAGCCATACAGGTTACAATACCTTAGAATTATTTGACGGCCTAAGTTAATTGTAGACAAGACGATTGATATCACCTGGTAGCAATGGCCCAGTTTGCACACAAAAATGATAATATTAGTAGCCTCATAGCAGATAAATCAAATATGAAAACAATACTAAAAATGTGCTGACATAAAATGACTCAAGGACCGCAATGGCAGAAAGAACAAGAGGATACCCACTGCAAGCCCAATCTGAACATACACGCTGAAGATATGGTATTGTTAATACTAAGTAATATTCATACAATGTTGCTGTAAATGAAATTAATCTACACCAAAACAGGACCATTCCTGATATTAGACAATGTAAGTAACGCAGTCTAAAAGGTTGATTGTTGTACTTCGATAGGAATATTCCCTGTCTTCCACATCTTACCTCTTGAACTACGTAAATACAACAAGTTTCGTTTTACCAACAATCATTGTGCCACCTCCGATTGAACTCAACCAAGATTTATAAGAGAAACTTGAGGAAATAAGCAATCCCAGCTTCTGCTACTGTAGTTTCCACTACCAAGCAGAGTATACAGGTACTTTTTGATAATCCACTAAATCCTTGTACTATGAGTATACCTTCAAATTTGTACCTGACTCCATCTTACTCATCGGCCAATGATACCAGAGTAAACCAAACCCCAGTAACGATTACTGGGAATCATAATAGCAAGTGACAAGAACACACTTTCATCCAATTAAATAAAGGTTAGGGTGGTAGCCACAGATCCATCAAACTGACAATCCCTAAATAGTGGTTCATAGGGCCAACACTAGATGAGATAAAAAAAACTTGAAGACAAAGCAAGGCAGAATGGCATTGGTAGAACAGTATGCTATGATAATGGATGTACCTTACAATATGCCAATTAGGACATGGCGAGATAGTTTTCCAGGAAATGACAAATACTTAGTCTATATCCAGACCATATCTCAAAGTACTGGAAATACTGCTTCAATGACAGGTGCAGGATATGTAGGGCCAAGAAACTCTTTATAGAATACTACAAACAGAAAGATAGAACAAAGAAAGCGTTAGAAGAAAATGATACCAACGGACAGCATGGGGTGTCAAGGATGCAGTCCAAGGAGGTGGGAGACAAACAGCTCTGCAGAATCAGAAACAGACATCCGAGGCCTAGACAAGTATATCACATGATTGAGGGAGCAAATACGGGGGCCCAAGGCCAGACCATCCAGAAACGAAGAGGCCATCATTGATTATAGACAAAGGAACCACAATCCACCACACATGATCAAAAATGGTAAATCTTACAAACATTTTAGAGAGGATAATATGGCGAAAAGCTGACAACAAGGTGACTAAGCTTCAGCGAACTGTGGATACAGCTGCACAGGAACTACACAAAGGTTAAATCCGATGTATTGTCGGGGATAGCCGCGTCG
>NW_003298897.1:238722-250788 GCF_000151645.1 Tuber melanosporum
TATTTGTGCTTGATGCATGTGACTACTATGGATCACGTGATTTGGAGCGTGAAAAGTACTACATAAGTAGACCTGTAAAGCTGAGGACGATACGCTCTTGATACTTTGTCTAACGAATATTCCTTGTCCATGCCTTCATTGTATCATGGAGTTGTGCTTCTGGCCTCACAAGGATCCTGTTTACGGGGATGTTAACTGGATTTGCCCAGTATCTGATCGCTTGTAGGTTGTTATATGGCCCAGGCCTCATTTAAATGTTTGCAACCTTTGGCTACCTGGTAGTTATTCTCACCATGCCAGCACTGCCTGCTATTGTTCAGGGTCACTTAAGAGCTCTTTTTTGTCAAATGTCATTGAGTTACTCTCTATCTTATACTCGCAAGTATGACAATCGATATCGGCAATTCTATTTCATGATTAGTGGAATCACCCATGTAATTATTTGGGACCGCTCATGTTTCCTGGCACGATATAATGGAGTCTATAGTTCTCACAATACAAAATACCTACCTGTTGTAGTTATAACAATCCTATGACTCAAATCCTTGTACTGACTACATCATCCATCAGACCACAAGGCAGTATATTTCCACTCCCTGCTTGGTACCTCAGGCTTTTGCAGTCAGACTCCGAACATATTGTTTATCATGCTCCCTTGGGAGTTTTTCCACCTGCTGCTTCACACTAGTTCAGTCAGGTGTTTCCACCATAATTTAATAAAGATGGCCTTCTACCTGAAAGGTCTTACTGCCTAGTACCCCCTTTATGCATAGCTGAGGTGGTGTGGAATAATTTGCTACCACATACTTGTATTATCAGTTCATTAGTATCATTCGGTTATGGATTGTAGCTAGCATCTTCACCTATTATAAGTTGGGACTACCGTCTATTTGACGGTTTCTGTTCATTCCTACTCCTACTTCTCATCCTGTTAGTTGTTGGAGCCACTTGCCTATCTTTTAGTATGTGCCTTTTGCTAAACCTTTGTGGCTGGCTTCTGCTGACTTTGCCTTACCTTTTTCCCAGTTCTGCAGGAATTTGGTTTGACCAGGTTTGATGGTATGGCTAATAGCAGAACCACCTGATATTGATGCTGAGATATTTCTAGCTCTCTGATGGGGCTGGTAAGCACCTCACTGCTTTGCTCTGTTTGGTGATAGAATTCTGTCAGTGCAGCCAATATCAGTGGCTTCCAGATGGTGCTATGTATAAGCTGTCATGTGGCTGTGAGACGGTCAATCCTTTTGAAGGGCTCAGGTGACTGGATGGGCCCTGTAGTATCTGGTATTTAGAATTTCAGTGGGCTTCTTGGGGGGTAAGAGGCACCTACAAGCACTGGTTAGACTCGCATCAGGTTAGACAGGATTTAATTAAGTATTTTTAGCCCTGTTTGTACTGCTAAGTGAAACATCTAAGTACTGTAAAATTTCAGTAGAGACCAGTGGATTGATTATCACCTGTACAGATACTGGGTTATGACAACCTGGTAGGACTCATTTTGTTGTTGCATGCTGAGTTTTGTAGAGTCCGCTTGATTTCTTTATTTCGCTTACAGGTGTGCTAGGACGTGTCAAGGTATGAATGGTAGGGAATAGAACCCACTGACAGTCTCCATCTATTACGGCCTGTATGTTTTTCTTTTGTTTCTTTTGCTTGCTTGCATTATGGGTAGCTGGTACATCTTATCTTTACTAGTATGCTCTTGCGCGCCAACTGGCAAAGCGGATTCTGGAAGTGGATGGCCTAGAATGCAGTTAAGAGAAGTATATGCAATGGTCACCCTGACCCTGCCTTCCCTCTGCCCTAGCCTGTATCATTATTTGTGCATTTTCTACTGTAGAGGAGAACTTTGCAGAACTGTATTTAGACCTAGGCTGGTTGTGTTTTTATGTTTCTAGATCACTCACCTGATTATGTTGGCCTTTTGCTCAGCTCCTCCTGTACTCATTACAGGTTAACTATATTCTAAAGGGGCTACCAACTTGGACACAGGGGATCACAGGTTTGTTTCTTTGGTCTTGTAATTAGTTTCTGTAGTGGGAAGCCTGAGGTATAGTCGGTGCGTGACTGTGGACACAGTAAGCCTGTAGTTCATCGTAAACGAGTTAACAGTATTAATGTGCTGGCAGGAGCCTGTGTTATATCAGTGTTGGTGGTACGAGTTTGAATAAAATTATATTAACTTCTCACTACCTTTTCTATTAATTACTTTAAAGCACATAAAACACCTTTAGGCTTTTTATTATTATTACAACCTTTATTCCTATTACACCAGGAAAGCTCTATGCGAGATTGAATTATAGAAAACCTACGATATATATTACAAACAGAAAAAAAGTGGTCTTCTACTATTAGTAACAGAGGTAGAGGCTTAAGAGCTGTCAGATAGAAAAAGAAAAAAGAATAACAGAAGTTTAGTTCACTATCAACAAGAATTCACTATCCAAATAGGGATTGTAATACTAGGCTTGTTACATTAATATCAATAAGTAACTCACTAAACATAGTCGATGAAAGATTTTTCTAAGTAATGTTGTCAATTATGTCATACACTGTAAACCCGTTCTTCAATCGCCTCTTGAATGCTGCACTTTTGTTTGCAAAAGTCTGGTTGATCTACTATTATTACTTCTCTACAGTGGTAACTACCAAGATCACAACCTTTAAGCCTCTTGTGTATTTCTGGCTTTGTGCATTGACAGTGTAGTGATCTTTGTTAAGCCTTTTCAACTCCAGTACTTTTTCAAACCTTTGGCGTTTCTAGCCGCAGTAAGTAGGATAGCCATACCTGGAATCAGACACTCTAGTCTCCAATAACCCCCTCCAGCCACATCATGCCACTTGAATGTCTCCCTAAACATCTATGTCTGTTATATCTTATGAGTATAATTCTACACAGTTTAAGGTAAAAGAATAACATCATAGTACTAGCCCGATGGAACTATCAGGTCATATTCTTTTGGCAGTCACGTGTTCTCCTCCTGTTGTTGTCTGAGATATTTATAGTTTTGCACTTTTTCTACCAGTACCACTTGCAACTGTGGGACTACATGATGTCCAGTCAGGACCTCTGACTACTGGGTCAAGATACAAGTTTATTAAAGTACACGCCTTCTACTGGAGGCAAGTTATATGATAGATGGTTGTCTGTTGCATCTATGGGTATGGATATTTAAAGTCTACAACCTGGGCAGGTTGAACTTGCAATGAAGTATGCAGAGATAACCTCTAGATGAAACTGATGACTGTATCTATACAGAAAGAAATTGGGGCCAACACAGTTTGTCTTAAGACCTAGACCATTGGTCTAAGGACTTTGAAGATGATATAATTCCTATTTTGAGCAGCCGAGTCCCTAGCTAGGAAAATAGTAATTAGTGAAGAGAATATTGTAGTTTTCAGGGTCTTTAGCTGTTCGCACCATCAATGAATTCCTGATGTTGCATATGATAACTCGACTTCTACATAGTTTATATAATATAATGATATAGTCGGCAAACCATTCATATGTGGAAAATAAATATTGAAATATCTTTCAAGCCTTTAAGACATCAAGAAATAAAGAAGAGAACATAATAATATCATATCGCTGTTATAATTCTATTCTAATTTAGCTACCTCACCTGACTCATTGCAGTTATAAAACAAATAAGTATATTTCAAAGCTTTGCACCCAATCTCTGTCTATGGTAACCAATTGTAATTTGCCCTCACAACTCTTAGTCTAGGGAGGAAGTCTAAAGTGAACAGTTATCCTCTTACCTCCTGTAACGATTTGTAAGCTTTTCTCACCAAGCATACACTTGGTCTACCCCAGCTATGCTGGTGAAGATATCGGGATATTGCTTGCAGAGAGTGCACTTAAGTTATATTCAGGTGTATATAATTAAGTTGAGATCAGGTGAGAGTGCAGGACCATCATTGAATTGGTGAATGCGTTTCTTACCCTCTATAGGCATGTCATGTACTTTGTAAATTTTTGCATTATCCTAATAAAACTGAGCATCCCCGATATCATCAGTGATTTCCAGCATCACTGGCCCTAACAAATAATATAAAAGCTCACTATAAATTTGTCTGCCTAGTTTGTCCTCCTTAATGGAGACTAATGGAGCCATTACCTTCCCCAATAGTACCTTAACTATCAAACCTATTTGATGTACCTATGCCCTATGCCGAATATAGATTGTGAACCACTTTTCTTAAGTGTACCAAACATGCACACATATCAAGGATCTGCAGGTTTTCATACTGTAAATTTATCACTATAGAGGATCAGCTGAAAATCCTGAATTGACTGGTCCTTACAGGCTATAGACCATTCTAGTCGACCCTTAGCATGTCTTTCCTGCAATATTGTCCCCTTCTGAGCTGGCAACCTCTGTACAGTGTCCTGTCGGATAATATGATTAATAGTTCTGATAACCCCATGTGGTGTATAATGCTTGCACAATCTTAATCGCATCATTACTCTATCACATCAGGCTATACCAAAAAAGATAGTTGCCCTTTTCTAGGCAGGTCACTAGGGTCAGTTGACCAGTGTAAGTTACATTCTCCCTGGATTCATGATCGCAGGTATATTCTAGAAAATTCTTCAAGATTTGACCAAGTACGTCCAACCAGTACTGTAATGGTGAAAACTGTCTGAAAGATATGAAAGGATGCAATGATCATGACTTTCGCAGTATTGGTTATCTCCTGGTAACTGGCTTTGGGCTTGTAGCTGGATTGATTGTATTGTTTGGCAGGTATTACTTTGTTATGTATATTATGACAGGTATTCAGAGCCTGTATGTAAGTTTTTAACAGGATAAGGCAGCATTGTTCTCCCATAGGTACCTGCTAACTAAGCATTCAGCAAGATCAGTGTCTGGTTACAGTGTTATATTGTAGCAGCACAAAGGCCGAAACAATCTGTTTCTTAATCTAATCACAACTGATTTGAGCCTTTCTTAGCCCGTTTTTATATCTTTGATTAATTTGATTCACAGTTTTCATATCATTGTCTTCATTATCACAGTTTATTACCTTATCCATAGCTATATCATAATAATTATTCACAATTTTATGAGTTCTTTTAATTTTACAAATATTTTAATATTCTACACTGTGATTTTCCAGTACATTAGGGGCCAGGAAAGATTACGCTTGTACTATTATTAATAATAGCAATTACAATTATTAATAATTAGAAGCTTTTTTTCTAATCTCCAAACTGTCTGCTAAGATTGACACTTAGTTGCTAGTCTACTAGAATTCTCCCAAACATGTACTGAAGGCTCAGAATTGATTTTTACCTCAATATATTCTGTATGATCTTCCAAGTATCAGTTAATCTATTCCATTTTTATATTAAAAGAATGTAAGCTGAAAGTAATAATTCTGAATTAAACAGTAAAGGTCAAGGATGCTACAAATTCTAATCATAAATACCTCTAATTATATAATATTTGTCCCTTGCTACTACTTAATACATATTAATCATGATGATCAA
This sequence comes from Tuber melanosporum, assembly GCF_000151645.1. Taxonomy (NCBI): domain Eukaryota; kingdom Fungi; phylum Ascomycota; class Pezizomycetes; order Pezizales; family Tuberaceae; genus Tuber; species Tuber melanosporum. The sequence continues at coordinate 244,220 of NW_003298897.1, forward strand.
ACAAATCAAAAATATAATATTATAATGAGAAAGAAGTATAAGATTGACTGCAAGTATTAAGGCAGGTTGTAGTAATATGTTCAATACTGGAACAGCTAGAGCAATTGGTCGAAGGCCAGCAATAACGATTTTACTGGTAGAAGAGAGGTTCTCCAATACCGAGTGGTGCTTTCAGAGAGTGTCTCCCGGTACTGTGGGTGAGTGGTGGTTCTACCAGGTTAGTAATAATAGTTAAGAGATTACGGTTTCCAAGATGTTTATTAAAGAAGTATGCAGGTAGTTCTATTATCACCTCATTATCAAGAATCTTAGTAATAGCAGGTCTAAGTATAGTTTGATATATTTATTTTCAAGTACCCATCAACAGAATATCAAGCTGGAACCTCTATGTGCAGCTGTGAGCAAAATTAGTATCATGAATAGTAAGAATCAAAATTAGATTTACTACATGATGGAAGTTTGATATACAGGTTACTGCATGAAAACATGGAATTCCGTTCTCTTGACAACACCTCCAGGTACATCTACTAGTAACAAGCTTTACAATGTCAATTTTGCCATTATCTTGTATGACCTAATCATATATCACATTTGCCATTTGGGTAGTATTTTGTCAAGCCTAACACTGGCTTTTCTTTAATTCTTTAGTGCAGAACTTAGTATATATCACACCAGTGTCCGGAAAGTACAAAAGCTAGTTAGTGCTCAAAGCTCTGATTGATGACTCGATGCCGCATTGCATTAAGTAGCTCCCCTGACGAGAATTCCGTTTGTAGCTTCGATGAGTTGGTGAATACCTCCTTAATATTTGACTTATCATGCCCATATCGCACTCATGTAAACTAAGCCCCTGCCCAATGTCTTTGATTAATATTACTTAAATATTATTCAGTAGCTGCTTTATCTCAGGAAGGCTAAGTATTGCACTTTTGAAATTTTCAACACTTTCTGGTTGGGCAATAGCCTAAAACTTTCAAGCATACCCTCTAGCATGTAAAGTTGTAAGATTGTTCTTCAAATACTAGTAGTAGAAAGCACAAACCAATCTAGGTAGTGAAACTATAGAAGAACTATTCTGTCCCTTATCAGGTTCACCTCTAAGGATTGTGTGTTAAGTAGAGACCTCTAAATTGCTTGCAGTAAAACTTGGAGAAAGTATTTCTAGGAGGAACTATTTGGCAACCCTATTATAGCCTAAACAAGCAACAGGCTATGATCATTAGTATCAAATGTAACGGTTAATAGAAGGGTCTGAAGAAATTTATTTCTCAGGAATCGTCTATTGTGGGTAATAAGGTGATAACATAAGCGAAATCCATAGTGAGATGACAAATAAAAGTTTGCAGGAACTAATTTGTTTCTTCATTGTCAGGCAGCCATGTAAATGTATCCTGCTTGTCTATTTGGATAGCCTTCCCAAATCATGTGTACTGTTAAAGCCCATCTCAGTAGGCCAACAATGTTTGTTCTAAAAGACGGTTGTTGATTTTACATGCAGAACTATATGGCAGTATTTCTCCATATTGTATCTGGAGGTAGTCAATAATTTCCCTTGTCTTGCAAGCTCATATACTATTAAGGTACATGGTAATATGCCAATATAATTAAGAACTGGGTCTAGAAATACTATACCACTGACTTCCCTCTCTTGGAAGAGACGTATGTTTTTAACTTACTACAGTAATCTGAATATCACCTTCCTCTCTGCAGTTATCTCTCACTGGCCAGTTACAGTTTGTAACAACAAATCTGTACATTACACCGCTCTGACTGTTATCAGCCACTAGGAATCAAAATCTTTATATTATTGAAAAATAATACAACCATGCCGTATTGTCTATAATATTGCCAAGTTATTTCAAAAGAACAGGCCAATCTGGCTGTTATTCAAAGGCTGATATTGAACAGTATGCAAATAGGCAGGTGCCAAAGTTGGCTTTGCAAACTACTGCTATTTAGTTCTCTTCTGCTAGGTATCTAATCTTTTACTATTGTTTATGAAGTCTGCCTGATGAGAACGAGTTTGACTCAATTTGTAATTTAATATTAATTGTAACGATTCCTCTCTGGATAGTTAGTTCTTGGTGATGGGGAACAATACTTGTCTTTCTGCCTTCCTCTTTCTTTGTCTTATGATAGCTCTAGGCCTCTGCCTACGTTACTGATAGTACAAGACCTTTGTGTTCTATTGGGAACACCTATCGTAAGCTTTCTCTAACTAGTCTTCGTGAAGGACATTTCTTGGCGTAACAATAACGGTGCAATAAAGATAAAGATCGTAAAGATGTTTTATATTCATTAAAGTAATAAGTAGGAAAAGAACTTCGAACAATGTGTGAAGAACCTAGCTTCCTCGACAGCCGTGGACTCCTTATATAGTGTTCTTCTCGCCCCTAGTCATGTGACCTAAAGTAGACACATGTGCGAAACCAAATCATAATAAACTAGTCATATGACCAAAGTGATCACATGCTCAAAACGTATGACCTCGTAACGAGGTTATGTGCAAAAGCTCATAAACCAATCATAATGCAATAAATAAGTCATATGACTTGACTGAGTCAGATGCGCTGAAATCATGACCTCATAACGAGGTCATGTGCAAAACATAAATCATATGCGCAAGGTGTACCCGCAAGGCACACTCGCAAGGCATATTCGCCAGGCGCACATCCCAGGACTCATACTTGAGTGATATGCGAAAGTATCACAAATCCCATACATAACAAATCATATAACCCAAATGCGTCATATGCCCAAAACAATAACATACCTGTGACTCATAACCATGTGTCACGTGAAAACCTTTTCCATGCCAAGCCACGTTCATGACATTAGCTCCCCTCCTCCTAAGCTTGAGTCCATCAGGCGTTTTCTCCTAGTTTCCATAGTTCCCGTCCTGCCGTGCGCATGGTCCTTCTCAGCTAGTGGAACATTTTGTCTGCCGTCCTCCATCTGACCCATACTGATTCTAGGGTCAGATTCGCCTTCTCAATCGGGTGCCGCTGGTTATTATTCAGCTGTCTTAGCTCGGCCATTGTTTTGTCATTTGCCGAAGTTCTGGCCTCGGCTTGGCCAGGTTGTTCTTGGAGTCCGAGGATTGGCCTGTATAGGCTTCTGACATCCGGTTCTGCATCTGCTAAGGATTTTTGGGCCCCTCCCTCCCTAGACCACGTCCTCACGGCCCATGCCTTTCTGGCATCCTCCCCTTTCAACTCTTTCCTGCTTCCATCCTTCTGCGGGTTGAATCCCACAGATATCCTTTGTGCCCTGTGCATCCAGCACCCATTTCTGAAGCATTGTTGGAAATGCTTTAGAACATGGTCTGGGCATGGGCCACACTTTTGGCATTCCCAAGGGAACCATCTCGAGCCTTCTTTATGGCCAAAGTGTGGTTGGCAACTGTCATCGTAGCATACCATCCATGACATGGCGGTATGCTGTGCTTGTTGTTCCCTCTCCTTAAGTTCTTCGTCGGTTGGCCCCATGAATCCGTATTCGGGGCTAGTGCGTATGGTTTAGTAGGGGCTGTTGCCCCAGCCTTCATGTTGTTGCAACGGCGTGGGAGTCTTTCCCTCGCCTTTGTCTTGGTTGAATGTGATCGTCATATGGGCTGGGCTTGCCTGGGTATTGCTGGTGGAAGGTTGAGATGGCACCTTGTGCATTTTCGAGGTTGTGTGCGAAGTACCAAGTTTTATCGTATTTGGGAGAATATCTTGTCGACTTGGCTCGGTATTGGAGGTGACTTTAGAAGAGGTGGGTATCAATTATTTTGTCGAGCTCGTGTTCTGGTTCTCCGTTGAGTTCGATTCGATGGGGAGGGATAAGTGTTGGTAAAGGAAACCTATGGTTGTTGTGTAATTGGAGGAGTGAGATGGGGAATGTGTTGTGTATTCGCATAGAGCGGGGAAGGTAGAGTTTATAAGCTCAACTGCCTACTGTTTCCAGTATCTGAAATGGTCCGATTTTCTTGTAGTCCAATTTCTTTGATGGTCGGGTTGTATAGATATTGCGTGGTATTAGCCATACCGTATCGCCTGGTGGCATGTTCGGACCTGGTCTTCGGTGCTTATCGTAATGTTTCCTCAGTCGTTGTTGTGCTTGACTCCTTTCGTATTGTAATGATTGGTGTAGTTTCCCCATATCGGTTTTGTCTGGTATCACATGATTAATCATATGATATGTGGTCTGACTTTGTGGATGCTGTCCGTAATTTGCGAAGAAGGGTCTCATCGCGCTTGTTTCTTGCTTTCTATTGTTGTATGCGAATTCGGCCATAGATAGCAGCTTGTACCATGCATCTTGTTGATAATTGACGTAAGCGCTTAAATATTTTTCCAGTATCGCATTTATCCATTCCGTTTGTCCATCCGTTTGTAGGTTTAACCCTGTGCTCATTCTGTTTTGTATTCCTGTTTCTCGGGTTACATTCTTCTATAGGCTCGATGTGAATAGTGTTCCTGGATTGGTAATGATATTCTTTAAGAGGCCGTGAAGTCGAATGACCTCTCTGCAGAATGTTTGTATAAACTCCCTCAAGTTAAAATCTTTTCTAACCGGAATGAAATGACTCATTTTGTTCAGACGATCCCTTACAAGCAGGATACTATCCCAATTTTCCGATGCCGGTACGTCCTTGATGAAATCCATTGTAATTACTTCCTACGGTTGTACGGGAACTTCGTTGGATTTTAGTAATCCATATGGTACATGTTTAGTCATTTTCGTCCTTTGGCATATGTTGCAGTTTTTGACATATCGTTTGACACCTTCGCGCAGTCCTGGCCAATGGAATGACCTCATGATGACTTCCGTTGTTTTAGCCGTTCTTCCGTGTCCTGCGGTTCCGATTTCATGGTGTTCTCGTATGATGTCTGTCCTTATATCCTCTTCTTCCGGGATCCCTTGTGTTCCGTTGTACTACATATTTCCGTCCTTCCATTGGCATAAACCCAGAGTAATTCCTTTCATCTCCTTTTTCCCTTCCTTCAAGGCTTCTCTTATTGGATAAATTGTTCTGTCATTCTCGTTTGCGTTCTCCATTCCTCTTTCCTCTCTTGAAGTGAATTGGATAACCTCCCTTACCTTGAAATAGGTTTTTGGTAATAGTGTTCATGTTTTTTGTTTGATTCATTCCTCTTCTTTCGTTTGTGGTTTGTCGCTTGCAATCCTTGTGACAGCATCTGGCTTTCCACTCTCTTTGCCTGGTTGGTATTCGATTTTGAAGTTGTATTTGCTGAGGTGTTACATCCATCATATCTGGCAGTAGTTCTGTTCTTTCATAGTCATGAACAGGACCAGGTTCTTGTGGTCGGTTAGAACTCGGACTGGATGGTAGTTTTTCAAAATGTATCACCTCAATTCTTTTAATACTTGAACTATCGCTAATAGTTCTTTCTTTGCAACATAGTAGTTGCACTCTGCGGAGATCCTTGTCTTGGATTGGTAAGACACTGGCCTCTATTTTCCATTGTCGCAATGTTGCAATAGTATGCCTGAGCGTACATATTTTAAGGCATCCGTTTCGATCATTGTTCTTCAGTTTGGGTCGAAATGAACCAGTATGGAGGCTAATGTTAGATGTGTCCGTATTGCGTCATATGCTTTTAGTTCTGTTTCTCCCCATTCCGATTTCTTGTCTTTCTTTGTTAGCTTGTAGAGTGGTTTTGCAAGCCTGCTAAATCCCTCTATGAACCTGCGATAAAAGTAGCAGAATCCTATAAAGTATTGAACATCTGTCTTGTTGTTTGCTTTAGCCCAATCCCATATGGTTGCTGTTTCGACAGGGTTGACCTTGACCCCACTTCGATTGATGATAAATCCGAGGTATTCTGCTTCTTCCATATGGAATTCGCATTTGGTTAGTTTGATCTTTATTCCTGATCCTTGTATTGCGGCCATGATATTGCTGATATCCTTTGGGTGTTGTAGTATGTTTTTCGAGTATATGAGTACATCATCCAAGTATACGATGTAACATATGTCGAGGTACTTATTAAGTACTTTGTTGATCCAACTCTGGAATGAAGCTGGTGCGTTGGTTAGCCCGAAGGACATAACCAAGTACCTGAACATTCCATATCCTGAGGCAAATGTAGTCTTCCATTTGTCTCCTGCCTTGATTCGTATCTTGTGGTATGCATCCTTGATGTCACATTTGGTGAAGTATTTTGCTGACTGTAGTCTGTCCAATGCTTGTCCAATCAAGGGTAGTGGATATCGATCTTTCGTGGTAACCGAATTGAGGGCTGTGTAGTCCACGCAGAGTCTCATTTTTCTGTCTTTCGTTTTGACGAATAGTATTGGGGATCGTCCAGACCCGAAAGAGTTCCTGATCTATTTCCGCTTTAAGTTTTGCACGATGTACTTTCTAAGTTCTTCACGCTCTGCTTCGCCTAGTGGATATAACTTCTTGTAGGCAATCTCTTTTGTCTTTCCCGTTTTTTTATCTTTGTCCAGCTGAGATATCTGGCGAATAGCTGGGTCTAGCAGTCTCTCCTGGAGCCTAATACAGTACCTCGGGGTATTTCTCACTCGCGGGTAGATTCCGTTACGCCCTCACCGTGTTG
>NW_003298897.1:251144-265176 GCF_000151645.1 Tuber melanosporum
CTTCCAGTTAATCTACTTCATGCAGATCTTCTTGGTTGATCTTTTCTATTATCAACTGTGCGATTCGATCGCCTTTCTCGACTTGATAGTCCTCTTGAGCTAGGCTGGCCAGGACCACTTTGATTTCAACTGTATAGTCGACGTCAATCACTCCTGCCATAATCATGAGCCGATGTTTGACTGCTAGACCACTGCGGGGTGCTATTTGTCCATAGGTGCCTTCAGGAAGTCCAATGGCTATTCCCATCGCTATCATTGCCTGCCGGTTGGCAGTTATCTCGATTCCTTCGTTGGCATATAGGTCGTGTCCTGCTGCCCCTTTGGAACCCTTGGCAAGCACTCTTGCCTCATGGTCCTTCCTTTGTATCCGGACTCTCTTATCTTGCCGCATCTCGGCAAACTTTGCACGCAAAGTTTCTTCTTCCACTTCTCCTATCGGTCTTGAGTAGGCCACAGGTGAACTGTTGAGACATCATGTCGTACATAGTTTGCCTGTAAACATTATCTTGTTCTCGTTCCAATTGATCGTCAGATTATGCTTTGGTAACCATGGCATCCCTAGGACTATCCCATGGTTTTTTAGATCTGCTACTTGAAAGGTTGCCTTTTCTCTATGGCTATTAATGTTCATAGGTACTGTCGCCGTATGGGTTATAGGACCCATCGCCGTTGGCTTTATATCCGCTAAGTAGATGTGTCTTGCTTTCTTCGCTTGTTTGGTGTGGAGGCCATATTTGTCGCATATTTCTTTGTCGATGAAGTCTTCGGTGGCACCAGAGTGGAGCATTGTATATATTGCTGTTTCTTTGCTTTCTTCGTTGTATATCTTTGTTTTCATCATCACATGATCTCCATCTTCTACTCCACTTTGCGTGTATAGTACCGTGTAGTAGTTTGCTAACTTGATAGGTTTTCCAGGTCCTCATCTTGGGTCTCACCGACTACCGTTTACTGGGGACCCTAGTCGTTTTCCGCCAGTGAATCCTCTGCTATCATGTCGGGAATATTACTCCTTCTTTGATTTTGGAAATGGTTATTTCTAGCAGCTCAGTTTCCTTGGTATCCTTTATCGGGTAAGCTTCTGCATTCTCGTATCCGATGTCCTGCTTTTTCGCCCATCAGGCAGAGTTTCCTGTTCATTCTTCTGGAGTATTCTTCCTTAGAAAGGTTCCGAGCAGGCCTAACTCTTCATTTGTCTAACTCCATTGGCTCGCCTGGTGGTAATGCTCGACTTTCTCCTTGAGTTGCTTGTGGTTTGAAGGTCCCGTCTACAATCCTGAATTATTGGACCACCCGGTGAGCTAGTGTTTTCTGAGTTGCTTCGAACAATTTTAATTTGCTTTCTGTATCGATTGCCCATGTTGCAAATTGTTTGGATGTTGTATGGCGCAGGTCGGAGATTCCTCATGCCTCTCGGAATCTCTCGCTGCAGTTTCTCAGGAGGATAATGTAGAGAGTAGCATTATCAAACTCAGCCACATATTCTAATAGTCAGCATTCATTCCAGTATGCCGAGAATGTTTGTTTTCCTTGTTGGAGTTTTTCTAGCTTTTGTATTGCTGTTTCTTTGGCATTCAGATCTCCCAATTGTTCAAATCGTGTCGCCTTGAACTCTTCCTATGTGACCCATTCCCTCCGCTTCCTTCCATCTTGGAAAGGCATGATCCATTGTCCCGCAAGTCCCTTGAGTAAAGATTCCACTTATGGAATCTTGATCTTGTCATGGTGATCTCCATATCCCTTGACAGCAAAATATCCTTCACCTTGCGCTAAGAATATTCGTAGGTTGTCTTCACCTCCTTTGTATGTGTCGGGCTCCTTTGCTTTCGGTCTTTGGACATTTCCTTGCCCTGTATTTCGTCTGGCTGCGAGATATGCCTGAAACTGATTTTCAGTCATTGTAAGTATGCTGGTTCCTAGTGCCGGAGAGGATAGGGCTGGTGGCCCTGGTACTGTGGATCCCAACATTCTCTCGAGTGGTGAAGTTCCTGCAGGAGAGCTATCGACTGGTGATCTTGTCTCTGGGATTACAGGTCTTGATGCTGTCGAGGGTTCTGCTTAGACGTGATCTAAGGCCTCACCGAATCCTCCTAGGTTAAGGTTTTAATCGTCGATGTCGATATTGCCTTCCCTGTCTGGCTGGAAGGATGCCGTCTTGTATCGTTTGGCATCGCAGTTAGGTGACACTTTGTACTGTAGCGATCCCTCTCTAGATAGTTAGTTCTTGGTGATGGGGAACTATACTGGGCTTTCTGTCTTCTTCTTTCTTTGTCTTACGATAGCATTAGGCCTCTGCCTATGTTACCGATAGTACAAGACCTTTCTTTCTATCGAGAACATTAATTGTAAGCTTTCTCTAACTCGTCTTCGTGAAGGACTTTTCTTGGCATAACAACAACAGTGCAATAAAGATAAAGATCGTAAAGATGTTTTATATTCGTTGATGTAATAAGTTGGAAAAGTACTTAGAATTCAATCTACATATATTTAAGCTCAAACCGCCAACACTGGCATACGACGAGGCCTCGCCGGCACAGGAATACCGCTAACTAGTATAGCACTAATCCTAAGCTAACTAAGACTACCGTCCTGCCATCACCGAGTCATGCTCGCATGAGAACTAATTACAAGACCATCAAACAACCCAGCGCGCGCCCTGGTCCAAGTCCGTAGCCCCTCTGGTATGAAGCTAACCAGCACTAAGCGTAGTTGAAGCCGAGTAAAAGACCAACCCAACCATGTTCCTCGTCCAAGAAAATATAAAATCTCTACTACCCGGTCCGAACACTGTCCCGCAAGACCTTCTCCATAACAAAAAACCCACAAAACCACAAATATAAACTACAGGCGACACAATGGTAGAGAGGAGGTGACCAACATGGCTACCTCTCGCATCTGCATGCCAGGAGGTCAACCCTATGAACCCACTTTGCCAAGTGCCTCCTAAGAGCGCAATGGTGAGGAGGACCTGTACCCGCTGCCTGTCCCCCAAAAAACAAAACCCATAAACAAACGAAATTCATAGAGGTGGTAACGGACTGAAATGGTCAGTGGAGCCTATCTCCCACCCGTGGTGCCTTGCCCCCGCCAGCCATACCCATATCCAAACCACAGAAACCAAACAAACTTCCACAACACCGAGCATGCAGCACCCAAACAATTCCAACCTGGTGGTCGCAACCCACTATCCGCACAGGTGCCCATCAACCATCCAGGTCATCGATGAGCTTTGCAGCACTCAGCAGCTTCACCCAACAGCCCCATCAGGCCGGAAACATTTAATTAGACATCGCCCAACCTGACACATGCCCGACCGGTGCTCGAAGGTGCCTCTCCCCCGCCAATCAGCCCCCTCCAGGTCCCACACACCAGGTGCCACAGAGCCCATCCAGCCTCCTCAGCCCCTCAGACAGATCAACCATCTGACAGCTACAGGACAGCTATACCTAACCCGATTAGACAGCCACTGGTCTTGGCTGCGCCAACAGAGCCTCAACCTGCGCCTCCATATAGCCGAGGTGAGCCTAACAGCCAAAGTAGGGAGCCACAAAAGAGGCAGCACTAATACCCGAAGGCACCATCACCAGCCACACCATCCAGCCCTAGCTGAACTGAAGTGCAACCGAGTCGGAAAAAAGGTAAGCAGAGCAAGCTAAAGCCAGCCGCACAGGTCCGGTGACAGGCAATCACCGTACCATGGGCAAGAGGCATCCCCAACAGATGCGACAAGAAGGGGGAGAGCGAAAGAACAGAAGCAGACAAACGGAAGGTAGGCCCCACTTGTAATGGGTGAAGTCGCCAAGCACAGACCACAACTGAACCACCTAAATGCACAGACAACGGGAGTGTCTGGCAGCTAATTGTCTCACACCACCCCAGGCAGCAAAGAGAAACCACACTAGGGGGTAAGATTTTTCAGGGTCAAAGCCATCCCCACCGTAGTGAGGAGGTGACACCTGACTGAACCACCATATATGCCGCAAGAACAAAACTTCCAAGGGAACGGTGATAAACAATATCGTAGGATTCCAAAGGTAGAAACGCAAGCGTAACGAAGAGGGGCTAGGTGGGTACCGCCCTGCCACCTGAGGAATGATACGGCTGGTACGATGAGTTGATACTAGGGAAGATCATCAGTCTAACCCAAGGGCGTTTTCTTTTGCGAGAACTAAGAACTCCTTTAACATCCAACTAATGACATGAGGTGGCCCAAAGAACGACATGGGTGATCCCCCCAAACACAATGTTCATTCCCCCTAATCGAACGGGAGACCTGAGAGTAGAGGATGGACAGGAAGTCGTAGACATTTTGCCGAAAGGGGCATGTATGCAACCGTCATCAAGTGCTCGAAATGCTAGTATCGTGAGATAACCAACCCAACGAAATGAGACGCAAATAGGTTATCCACCACGAAACACCTAACAGACCGCAACAACAAATACCCCAGGAACTACTGAGCAAACTCAGATATCTCCCGCAGAATGCAAGGCATCAAGGCCCATAATGATGGCGAACGAAACACTCAGGGCGAAGCGATGGCAAGGACGAGGAAAAGTACTTTAGAACAAAGCGTGAAGAACCTATCTTCCTCGGCCGCCTCGGCCTCCTTATAGAATATTTTTCCCACTTGTAGTCCTGTGATCTGAAGTGGTGACATGTGCGAAACCAAGTCATACCAAACTAGTCATGTGACTAAAGGGATCTCATGCTCAAAGCCCATGACCTCATAGCGAGGTCATGTACAAAAACTCATAAACCAATCATAACACAATAAACAAGTCATATGACTCAACTGAGTCAGATGTGCGAAACCCATGACCTCATAATGAGGTCATGTGCAAAACATAAATCATATGTGCTAGGCTTACCCACAAGGCACACTCGCAAGGCATACGTACCAAGCGCACGTACCATGACTCATACTTGAGCCATGTGCGAAAGCATCACAAATCCCACACATAACCAATCATATAACCCAAATGAGTTACATGCACAAAAAAAACACATACCTGTGACTGATAACCATATGTCATGTGAAAACCTTTTCCATGCAAAGCCACATTGGTGACATTAGCTCTCCTCCTCCTAAGCCTTTGTCGTATCAGGCCTTTTCTCCTGATTTCACTAATTCTAGTCCTACCGAGCGCATGGTCCTTCTCAGCTTGTGGAATTCTTCATCTGCCATCCTCCATCTGACCCTTCCTGATTCTAGGGTCAGATTTGCCATCTCGATCGTGTGCCGCTGATTATCCTTCAGCTGTCTTAGCTCCGCGATCAGTTTGTCATTTGCCAAAATTGTGGCCTCTGCTTAGCCAAGATATTCTCGGAGTCCCCGTATCTGCCTGTGGAGTCTCCTGACGTCCGGCTCTGTGTTACCTGAGGGGTTTTGGGCCCCTCCCTCCCTGGACCACGTCCTCGCGGCCTATGCCATTCTGGCATCCTCCCCTTCCAACTCTTTCCTGCTTCCATCCTTCTGCAGGTAGAGTCCCGCAGATATTTTTTGTGCCCTGTGCATCCTGCACCCATTTCGGAAGCATTGTTGCCAATGCTTCAGAACATGGTCTGGGTATAGGCCACGCTTTCGACATTCCCTTGGGAACCATCCCGCGCCTTCTTTGATGACAAAGTGTGTTTGACAACTGTCATCATAGCATACCGTCTATGACATGGCGTTATGCTGTGCTTGTTGTTCCCTCTCCTCACGCTGTTTGTCTGTTGGCCCCATGAATGAGTATTCAGGGCTAGTGTGTATAGTGTGGCGTAGGCTATCGCCCTAGCCTTCATGTTGTTGCAACGGTGTGGGAGTCTTTCCCTCACCTTTGTCTTAGTTGAATGTAATCGTCACGTGGGCTGAGCTTGCCTGGGTATTGCTGGTGGAAGGTTGAGAGGGCATTTTGTGCGTTTTCACAGTTGTGTATGAAGTACTGAGTTTTATCGTGTTTGGGAGAATATCCTGTCCACTTGGCTTGGCATTGGAGGTGACCATGGAAGATGCAGGAATCGACCATTTCATTGAGCTCGTATTCTTGTTCTCTGTCTTGATCGATCGAAGGGCGAGGAATAAGTGTTTGTGAAGGAAACTTGTTGTCATTGTGTAATTCACAAAGTGAGATGTGGAATGTGTTGTGTAATCGCATTGAGGGGGGAAGGTTGAGTTCATAAGCTCAACTGTGGACTTTGTCCAGTATCTGGAATGGTCCGCCTTTCTTGTAGTCCAATTTCTTTGATGCTCACGTTGTATGGAGATTGGGTGGTATTAGCCATACCATATCTCATAGTTGGATATTCGGATATGGTGTTCAGTTCTTATCGTATTGTTCCTTCAGTCGTTTTTGTGCTTGACTCATTTCATATTGTAACGTTTGGTGCAGTTTCTTCATATTGGTTTTGTCTGGTATCACATCATTAATCGTATGAGATGTGGTCTGACTTTGTGGATGTTGTCCATAGTTTGCGAAGAAGGGTGTCGTGCTGATGGTTTCTTGCTTTCCATTGCTGCATGCGAATTCGGCCATAAATAGCAGCTTGTACCAAGGATCTGGTTGATAATTGACGTAAGCCTTTAAAGATTGTTCGAGTATTGCATTTACCCGTTCTGTTTGTCCATCCCTTTGTGGGTGGAACGCTGTGCTCATTCTGTTTTGTATTCACATTTCTCCTCTTACTTTCTTCCATAGTCCTGATGTGAATAGTGTTTCTGAATCAGTAATGATATTCTTTAAGAGGCCGTGAAGTCGAAAGACCTCTGTGAAGAATATTTGTATAAAATCTCTCCTTATGATATCTTTTCTAACCGGAACGAAATGACTCATTTTGATCAGAGGATCTACCACAACCAGGATGCTATCGGAATTTTCCGATGCCGGTAGGTCCATGATGAAATCCATAGTAATTGTTGCCCATAGTTGTTCGGTAACTGCGTTAATTTTGGTAATCCATATGGTGCGTGTTGAGCCGTTTTCGTCCTTTGGCATATGTCGCAGTTTTTAACATATCATTTGACATCTTCACGCAGTCCTGGCCAATAGAATGACCTGGTGATGAATTCCGTAGTTTTAGCGGTTCCTCCATCTCCTGCCATTTGGTTATCATTGTAACCGGTATGGGTACTCGGTTATTGGTTTTGTTTCATGTTTTGTTTTAATTATCGCTTGTATACTTGGTTTGTTTTAAGTATCATTTGATACTTGGTTTTGTTTTATGTTTTATTTTAAGTATTGCTTTGATACTTGGTTTTGTTTTATGTTTTGTTTTGAGTATGGCTTTGATACTGAGTTTGTTTTAAGAATCGTTTGATACTTGGTTTTGTTTTATGTTTTGTTTTAAGTATCGCTTTGATACTTAAGGAGTTTTACTAAAGTGTATCAATTGATACCTTTGATTAGTTTCATGCTAGACATGAATAGATTTGTGTATTTAAAGACCGCCGGTTTCTAGGATAGAAAAGGCAGACTTCGACAGACAGTATTTCAATATACTTGGTTGAATAGTTACTTCTTTGTTCCTCAGTACACCCTCGAAGCCGTTTTTAGTTCTCAGCTCTCGCCTCCTCTCTGGAAGAGCAGGTCACATGCCAACTATCGTATCTACTACCGATAATGTGATTAGCACCTTGCGAACACATTACACTTTTTTTAACCTCCGCAAGTGGTTAAGACCCTGTCCCCAGATTTAGGCCTGATCAACCTATCGCTATCCACCAGAGCGCTAGCCGAGAGAAGCGGCAGAATCACAGCACATTCGGCTTGATGTCAAACCCAAGATAGAGTCTTCGAAGACCAGGAGTGGGAAGCAAATGTCACGGCAAGCCCTTACAAGAAAGAAGCAACCACGGCGCTCTGCTAAAGAGTCGAGTGATCCTTCAAACACGGAAGATACACAACCTCGCGGAGAATTCCCTTCTACTCCAGCAAAGAAACCTTCCTTTGAACCTCCAATCGACCCCGAATCCAGCAGTGAATCAGATATGGCTAGCACAGGAGGAGGGCCTTCTGGAGGAGGAAATTCTCGGTCTAGGCCTGAAGAAGAGGAGGTTCCTGCAGTATTTGAACCCACTAAGTTTAAACTCCACCTCCTTGCAAAATTCAAAGGAGATAGACAAGTGCACAAATCTGAAGCTTTTGACAGATGGGCGACAGAACTCTCACACTTCCTTCTCTGACAAGGAAAAGATGTGGAAGACCCTACAACCGGACTTATCATTGCATCATTTTACGAAGGAAAGGCAACTGACGCATACTACCAATGCTATAAGGATTTCGGCGGGAAAATCAAGATTAAGAGGAACTATAGTTCTCGATTACCTGAAAGGACGATTCCAATCCTCTATAACCAACAACCTCCTATACAACAAAATCAACAAGCTCCAGCAGGTTAACGGAATACATGTCAAGCGAATCACCGATGTGGCTACGGACCTGATGATGTATAAGGACCGAATGAAGAGAGGAAGTATCTCCCAATACATCCTGAAGCGATGATTCTACGAGACTATGCACCCTACCCTCCGGAGAGAAGTACAACCACTCGAGGAAGACGGCGATGGTATTGCAGTAATAATTGCAAGAGCAGAACGAAAGGAGGCCATTCTCCATGAAACCAAGGCCTACAAAATACAGACATCCTCTAGTAGAAATAGCCAGCCATGGCACAAAGCCTACAGCAACTCTGAAGAAGATACCCCACAGGTTTTCAAAAGGAAAACAAAATACTCCAAAGAATCAAGATGGCAGAAAGGAGAGTGTTTTGAATGTGGAAAAACAGGACACAGGGGAAAGAACTGTCCGACGAAGAAGGGGAAAGGAAAGGCAATTAAGAAAGAGGCATTGGCCAACAATGTTGAAAGCAATAATACCCAATCCAGGGAATATGAAGAAATTCATATCGGATATATCGATGTGGAATGCAACAGTGTTCGACCCCTCGCTAGATTCAAAGCACACACCGCTCTGGAAGGTACTATTCTGATCAATGGTAAAAAGGCTCAAGTCCTATTTGATACTGGCGCAATCGGAAGAGATATGATCATTAATCCCTTTGTCTCTGTCCATGGATTCCCAACCCGAGATCTTAACCAACCCATACCTGTCAATATGGCTGTAAAGGGATCACGATCCTCAAGCCATAAAACCTGTAGTACGACTATTCGACTTGGTTCTGCAGTCCTACCACCCCAGGAAATGCTGGTTGGAAATTTAGCAAAATACGATGCCCTAATAGGTATGCCATTCCTGAATCGCCACAAAGCTATAATCAGGTGTGGGGAATCCACCATCTGTTTCCCAGATCAGAAGGTCAGAGTCTCATGCAAGCCAACTAGTGGAGAGTACCGAGCCGCAGTCTGTGAAGCAACTGCCCAACGACTATTGGATGAATACTCCGATATTTTTCCTGACCAAATACCCGAAGAACTACCGCCTATGAGAGAGGTGAACCACCACATTCGCCTCCGAGACCCCTCTAATCTCGAAAACCAACCCACCTATTCAATTCCTGACGCATACAAAAGCCCACATGGTGATTGGATAAACCAACAACAAAGAAGAGGAGTCATCTACTGGGCAGAAGCACCAGGTGCCGCTCCTATGTTTGTTCAACCCAAAGCCGATGGCAAAAGAATCCGCCCCTTGGTTGACCTTAAACTACGGAATGAAAACACGGTCATGGACAGCTCCGCTATCCCAAACCAAACCCAGATTCTAAATGCAGTTGGACGGGCTAGATTCCGAAATAAGATTGACCTAAGAAATGCCTACTTCCAAACAAGGTTAGATCCAGAAAGCGAACACTACAACAGTTTCAAAACACCCCTCAGAAGTTTCATCAGCCGAGTTATGCTACAAGGTGATATGAATGCGCCCGCCACCTTTATGCGAATTATGGAAAACCTCCTAAGCGAATACCTGCACTATTTTGTTTGGGTCAAAATTGATGATATTCTCATCTTCTCGAACACTGAAATAGAACACGCCTACCATATAGGTTTGGTTTGTACCAAACTAAGGGAAGCTAAATTCTACGCTAGCAGAAACAAATCAATCCTGTTTGCCGATAAACTCGATATACTAGGACATGTTATAGATGATGAAGGAATACATGCAGCCTCTGGAAAAATAGCCTGTTTAATGGAATGGTCGACACCCTGGAATCAAAAGGAACCCATGCGATTCCTAGGACTAGTCAACTCTATTGCCCAGTTCCTACCACACCATGCCACTGTGACAGCGCCGCTCACAGACCTTACCGGCAATGCAGAATTTGTCTGGACCCACACTCATGACCAAGCCTTTACCAACATCACGAAATTGATAAAAAACGCCAACGTTATACAACCTATCGACTACAGCAAACCAGGACCAATATGGCTGATTACTGATGCATCGGATATTGGAGTAGGAGCATGGGTTGGACAAGGAGCCTCCAATGAAACGGCAAGACCGGCCGCATTACACAACAGAATGTTCACTAATTTACACATAAACTATGGAACAACAGACAAAGAAGCCCGTGCTGTGATTGATGCCCTCGCCACTTTCAACCACATTCTGCTGGGCAATACCTTCACTATTGTTACCAACTACCAACCTCTCACTAATCTGAAAACAGAAAGAATACCTGGAAGGAGAAGAACAAGATGGATAGGCGAAATCAGCAAATACGATGCAAAGATCATCTACACCCCAGGAAGAACGAACTATTTAGCTGATGCTATCTCCCACCTATATGAGAATCAAGACCTCGCAGATCCTCCTCTTGTTCGTGACCATACAAGACAAAGCGAAGACAGCCCTGACGACACCTCCTCTGAACAAGAACCCTCGATGGCTACCTCCAGCTCTGCCACTCCCTCCAATCCTTTCTCTTACACCATGTACGGCGCTGGTGGAACGGAACAAGGAAAGAACGTTGATGAAGAATGGCAAGACAATTGCACACTCCGCAACACCCCTCCTCACGAGCTTGAACGAAGCAGACTCTACTGGTTCAAGTGTTATAACAACACCTGCCATTTTCACCAGACTGAGATCAAGTTGGGCAACAGATACCAGCGGCCGTACTATATGACTGCTGATGATTCCAAAGACACTAGCTTCGACACTAGAGAAGGAGCAGAAGAGATGATTGATGAAGATGAATCGACCCAACCTCCTCATACCCTTACTCCTGTTCCAACACGATACCAAGGTCTTGAAGAACTCGAACAAGCAGCACCCTACGTGGATGCAATATCCTATCTACACCTCCCACAGTCAGCCCCGCCTTCCTCTCCTCCCATAATTTATTCACGACCACTGTATGGTGGACCCTTACGAGTATACATCAATGAAACCATTGTCTCGGTCATAACTCCTACTATTCCTGAACACCGTCAACAACTCTTTGAAACCTTTGAGGAAGAGGAAACCCCAATCGAACCAACAAGAGGATCCCTAATCGAGGATGATTGAGATGTTAGATTAACTACAGAAGAATTAACCTCCTCCTGCCGAAGCCAAATGATAGCAGGATACCGCCATGACCCGATTTACTTTAAAGCCATGGATAGCTCCAGGCATGGAGACCTCGCCCCCTACAACATATCCAATGGAATGGTCTACACTAGCACCCGTTATGGTGAACATTGCCTATACATCCCGAAAGACCATATGTTCAATGGAATAACTATTAGGGAATATATTATTACCGAAATCCACAACAAAGGACACCATAGTGCGGATCGCAACCTCCAATATGCCTCAGAATATGTTTACTGACCTGAAATGTGAAAGGACATCCACGATTTTGTCAAGCAATGCGAACTCTGTTAGGCAAATAAGGAGCGAACACAACTTCGTGAAGGGAAAGCTCAGACCCTCCAACTACCATGTGAAATATTTGAATCCTATGCCATCGATTTCGCAGGACCATTCAACAAGTCCGCCGGATATGACACCATCCGGGTAGCTGTGGATAGATTTTCCAAATACACCTGGTTAATACCAATGAAGGTTACCGATTCCTCCAAAGACACCTGGAATAACCTCCAACGATACTTGTTTACCCCCCATGGGTACTCCTTATCTATTGTCAGTAATGCGGATCCCCACTTTATGGCCAGATTCTGGAAGCAAACCTTGACCTCCCTCGGAATAAACCACATTATGGCTGCCCCAGGACACCATGAGACTAATGGCCAAGCAGAACGAAAAATCCACGAAGTTAAGACCGGAATTAGAAACATGATCAATGAACAACAAACCAACTGGGAACCAGCCCTTGTCGAACTCGCTTCATATATCAATGCCGGATTTTCAGATACCTTGGGGATGTCGCCATACAAGCCAGTCTTTGGCCGCCAATATCCTCTCCTACCTACAACTCTATTCAAGAACTCCTTAGTTCCTGCCTCCGATGACCACTTAAACCACCATCAAGCAATTCGGAATGACGCTTTCCAAGCTGTGAAGGCTGTCCGATTCCGAAGCACCACTACTGCTCAGATGCGATGACACAAACATGTCCCTATTCCGCCAGGTGATATGCTCATGGTACATGGAATCATGTTCATCACCAATATTGGACGTAGCAAGAAACTGCAACCACGATGGCGAGGACCTTTCAAGGTCTTATCCTTTAACGAACATACAGAGAGCTACACTGTCCAGATAGATAGACACATGTACCGCCGCAATACTGCAGTATTCCACGCCGCTGCTGTCAAACGATTCCATCCAAATGACGACTCTAAGCTCCCTAGAAGAACCCACTCTCGACCTGCACCTATTATCATTGAGAAGAAAGATGAATGGGAAGTTGAACAAATCCGAGACAACCGCCTTTGGCATGGAAATGATCAGTTCTTACTCAAATGGAAAGGATATCCAACAAGCGAAAACTGTTGGGAACCACTGGAAGGACTAGAGCACGCTATGGATATGGTGAATGGATAGTGGAAAGACAATATGCCAAATGGATCCCTTCCCCCAACGATCAACTACATCATTATGTGCTGGACACCCACGATGCCAGAAACTGAGCGATGGCATGCAGAACTCGAAAGTAGAGATGGATTTTGGGTACCATACTTTGAGTCGGAATTCGAGAGTAGCGATGATGAAAATCAAGCTATGGAGCAGGCTCTCGACAACTTTATCTGATACCCAATCACCATCCGAATACCATAATGATGTCAAACTATATGGAAGTCAATGTGAGGCTGCGACAACAGATTGTTGCACTGTTGTTAAACCGTGATACTATCCAACTTGAATACTACTTCGAAATCCTCTAGATAGACTACTGTCCTGATTGCGACCATGCTTGGGTTGATGTACAGCACGAATCTGGTATTCATGACTACTGTGATTTACATTTCTTCGCGTCTAAGTGTTTCCTTACCGTTTGCTCTTGTCCCTGCTGTGACACTTATGATGAAGAGTTTTGAGCGGAAACTGAAGCTTTTAGTTTCTCAGATTCTGCTTTTGATGATTATTAGGTTTTGTTGGTTTAAACAGTTGTTTTATTTTGGGGAATGTAACCGGTACGGGTACTCAGTTATTGGTTTTGTTTTATGTTTTGTTTTAAGTATCGCTTTGATACTTGGTTTTATTTTGTGTTTTGCTTTAAGTATCGCTTGGATACTTAAGGAGTTTTACCAAAGTGTATCGATTGATACCTTTGATTAGTTTCATACTAGACATGAACAGAGTTGTGTATTTAAAGACCGCCTGTGTCTATGATAGAAAAGGCAGACTTCGACAGACAGTATTTCGATATACTTAGTTGAACGGTTACTTCTTTGTTCCTCAGTATACCCTCGAAGCTTCCTTTAGTTGTCAGCTCTCGCCTCCTCTCTGGAAGAGCAGGCCACCTGCCAACTATCATATCTACTACCGATAACGTGATTAGCACCTTGCGAACACGTTACAATCCTGGTATTGTCGTATGATGTCTGTCCTTATCCCCTCTTCATCCGGGATCCCTTGTTTTCTGTCGTACCACATACTTCCACAGGCGATCTTTTTTTCTAAGACGAAGCGAAGGTCCCAACAT
>NW_003298897.1:265188-267392 GCF_000151645.1 Tuber melanosporum
GAATTGTTTTGTCTTTCTCGTTTGCGTTCTCAATTCCTCTTTCCTTCTTTGATGTGAATTGGATAACCTCCATTGCCTCGAAGTAGGTTTTTGGTAATAGGGTTCGTGTTTTTTGTTTGATTCTTTCCTCTTCTTTTGTTTGTAGTTTGTCGCTTGCAATCCTTGTTAGAGCATCTGGCTTTCCACTCTCTTTGCCTGGTCGGTATTCGATGTTGAAATTGTATTTACTGAGGTGTTCCATCCATCTTATCTGGCGGTCATTCAGCTCTTTCATAGTCATGAACGGGACCAGGTTCTTGTGATCAGTTAGATCTCAGACTGGATGGTCATTGTGAAAAACCGATCTCCTCCATTCTTTTAATGCTTGAACTATCGCTGATAGTTCTTTATTTGCAACTTCGTAGTTGCACTCTCCAGGGGTCATTGTGTTGGATCGGGAAGACACTGGCCTCCATTTTCCATGGTCACATTA
Organism: Tuber melanosporum; assembly: GCF_000151645.1. Lineage (NCBI taxonomy): Eukaryota > Fungi > Ascomycota > Pezizomycetes > Pezizales > Tuberaceae > Tuber > Tuber melanosporum. The sequence continues at coordinate 265,661 of NW_003298897.1, forward strand.
TTGCGACAGTATGCCCTAGGAAACATATTTTGAGGCATCTATTTCGATCATTGTCCTTCGGTTTGGATTGAAATGAACTAGTATGGGTGCTTATATTTGATGTGACCGTATTGCATCTTATGCTCTTTGTTTGATTTCTCCCCATTCCTATTTCTTGTTTTTGTTTCTTAGGTTATAGAGTGGTTTTGCAAGCCGGATAAATCCCTCTATGAACCTTCGATAAAAGTTGCAGAATCCCATAAAGCATTGAACATCTGTCTTGGTATTTGGTTTGGCCCAATCCCATACGGCTGGTGCTTTGACAGGGTCGACCTTGACCCCAATTCACTTGATGACAAATCCGAGGTATTCTGTTTCTTTCTTATAGAATTCACATTTTGTTAGTTTGATCTTCATTTCTGATCCTTGTATTGGAGCCATGATATTGCTGATATCCTTTTGATGTTGTTGTATGTTTTCTGAGTATATGAGTACGTCGTCCAAGTATACGATACAACATTTGTCGAGGTACTTATTAACTACTTTGTTAATCCACCTCTGGAATGAAGCCGGTGCGTTGGTTAGCCCGAAGGGCATAACTAAGTATTTGAACATTCCGTATCTTGAGGTGAATGTAGTCTTCCATTCATCTGGTGCCTTGATGCGTATATTGTAGTATGCATCCTTGATGTCAAGTTTGGTGAAGTATTTTGCTGACCGCAGTCTGTCCAGTGCTTGTCCAATCAAGGGTAGTGGATATCGATCTTTCTTGGTAACCGAATTGAGGGCTCTGTAGTCCACGCAGAGTCTCATTTTTCCCTCTTTCTTTTTGACGAATAGTATTGAGGATCCTCCTGACACGAAAGAGTCCCTGATCCATCCCTGCTTTATGTTTTGCTCGATGTACTTCCTAAGTTCTTCGTGCTCTGCTTCTTCTAGTTGGTATAGCTTCTTGTAGGCAATCTCTTTTGTCTTTCCCGTTTTTTAATCTTTGTCCAGCTGAATTTCGTGATCGATTCCTGGTCTTCCAGGTGGTCGCTCCGTAGCTTCCTCTTCTTGCAATTGATTTCAGAATTGTTATATTCTTTTGGAACCAATTCTTTCCATTCCTTTTTGCTTTGGTATTTCTTGTCCTGGATTGCTAGCTCTGTGGTGATGTTGACTTTTGCTAGAACTGCTTTTTCGTCTTCATATATTCATTTCACAATTCCAGTTGTATCTCTTCTTCGATATTACCGTCGAAAGGCTTGTGCTGTGATCTCTTTGCTCTCATTACTTTTTGTTGTATCGAGCTGGTTTTCGTCCGTTCTTACAAATCCCTTGCTCCCTCTTGTGGTTTCTTCCAGTTAATCTACTTCATGCAGATCTTCTTGGTTGATTTTTTCAATTATCAACAGTGTGATTCGATCGCCTTTCTGAACTTGCTAGTCCTCTTGAGCTAGGTTGGCCAGGACCACTTTGATTTCACCTGTATAGTCAACGTCGGTCAATGCCACCATGGTCATGAGCCGTTGCTTGACCGCTAGATGACTGCGGTCTGCTATTTGTCCATAGATGCCTTCTGGAAGTTCAATGGCTATTTCCGTCGCTATCGTTACCTGCCCATTGGCAGTTATCTTGATTCCTTCGTTTGCATATATGTCGTGTCCTCCTGCCTCTTTGGAACCCTTGGTAGGCACTCTTGCCTCTTGGTCCAGCCTTTGTATCCACCACTCTCTATCTTGCCACATCTCGGCGGAACTCATCTACATTT
>NW_003298897.1:267542-271147 GCF_000151645.1 Tuber melanosporum
ATTGCCCCATCTCGGCAAACTTTGTATGCAAAGTTTCTTCTTCTGCTTCTCGTATCGGTCTTGAGTAGACCACAGGCGAACTGTTAAGACATTGTATCACACATAGTTCGCTTGTAAAGGTCATCTTGTGCTCGTTTCAATTGATCGTCGGATTATGCTTTCCTAACCATGGCATTCCTAGGACTATCTCACGGTTTTTTAGATCTCCTACTTGAAATGTTGCCGTTTTCCTATGGCTGTCAATGTCCATAGGTACGGTTGCCGTATGTGTTATAGGAGCCATCGCGCTTGGCTTTCTATCCACTAAGTAGACCTGTCTCGCTTTTTTCACTTCTTTAGTGTGGAGGCTAAATTTGACGCATATTTCTTTGTCAGTGAAATCTTCAGTGGCCCCAGAGTCGAGCATTGCGTATATTGTTATTTCTTTATTTTCTTCCTTGTATATCTTTGTTTTAATCATCACATGATCGCCATCTTCTTCTCCTCTTTGCGTGTGTAGTGCCTTGTAGTAGTTCGCTAACTTGATGGGTTTTCCAAGTTCACATCTTGGGTCTCCCAGACCACAGTTTACTGGGGACCATAGTCGTTTTCCGCAAGTAAATCCTCTGCTATCATTTTGTGGATGTTGCTCGTCTTTTCGATTTTGGAAACAATTATTTCCTGCAGCTCTGTTTCCTTGGTATGGGTTGTCGGGTCGGCTTCGGCATTCTCGTATCCAATGTCCTGCTTTTCCGCACCACAGGAAGAGTTTCCCTTTTATTCTTCTGGCGTATTCTGCCTTAGACAGGTTCCGAGCAGGTCATGCTCTTGATTTGTCTAACTCCATTGGCTCGCCTGGTGGTAATGCTCGATTTTCTCCTCGAGTTGCTTGTGGTTTTGAAGGTCCAATCCGCATTCCTGGATGATTGAACCAACCTGTAAGCTATAGTGCTTTCCGAGTTGCTTTGAACCATGTTTAATTTGCTTTCTTTATTGATTGCCAATCTTGCAAATCGTTCGGCTGTGGTATAGCGCAGGTCGGAGATTCCCCATGCCCCTTCGTATCTCTCGCTGCAGTTTCTCAGGAGGATGATGTAGAGAGTAGTATCATCAAACTTGGCCTCCTATTCAAATAGTCGGCATTCATTCTTGCATGCCGACAATGTTTGTTTTCCTTGTTGGAGTTTTTCTAGCTTTTGTCTTTCTCTTGCTTTGACGTTAGAATCTCCCAATTGTTCGTAGAGTATCGACTTGAACTCTTCATATGTGACCCATTCCCTCTGCTTTCTTCCATCTTGGAAAGGCATGATCCATGGTCCCGCATGGCCCCAGAGTAGAGATTCTACCTATGGAATCTTGATCTCATCATCGTGATTTCCATATCTCTTGACAGCAAAATATTCTTCACATTGCGCTAAGAATATTCGCAGCTTGTCTTCAGCTCCTTTGTATGTATCAGGCTCATTTGCTTTCGGCCTTTAGACATTTCCTTACCCTGTATTTCGTCTGGCTGCGAGAAATGCCTGAAACTGATTTTCAGTCATTCCAAGTATGCTGGTTCCTGGTGGAGGAGTGGCTGGGGCCGGTGGCCCAGGTACTGTGGATCCCAACATTCTCTTGGATCGTGGAGTTTCTGCAGGAGAGCTATCGACTGGTGATCCTTTATCAGGGGTTACTGGGCTTGCTGCTCTCGAGGGTTCTGCTGAGATGTAGTCTAAGGCGTCGGCGAATTCTCCTAGGTTAAGGTTTTGATAGTCGAGGTAGATATCTCCTTCCCTATCTGGATTGAAAGATGCTGTCTTGTATCGTTCGGTGTCGCACTTAGGTGACGCTTTGTAATGTAATGATCCCTCTCTGGATAGTTAGTTCTTGGCGACGGGAAACGATGCTTGTCTTTCATTCTTCTTCTTTCTTTGTCTTACAATAGCTCTAGGCCTCTGCCTACGTTACTGATAGTACAAGACCTTTGTCTTCTATCAGCAACGCCTATCATAAGCTTTCTCTAACTTGTCTTCGTGAAGGACCTTTCTTGGCGTAACAATAAATGTGCAATAAAGATAAAGATCGTAAAGATGTTTTATATTAGTTAAAGTAAGAAGTAGGAAAAGTACTTAGAACAAAGAGTGAAGAAGCTCTCTTCCTCCGCTGCCTCTGCCTTCTTATATAGTATTCTTCCCACTCATAGTAATGTGATCTAAAGTGGTCACATGTGCGAAACCAAATCATAACAAACTAGTCGGTGACCAAAGGGATCGCATGCTCAAAACCCATGACCTCATAGCGAAGTCATGTACAAAAACTCATAAACCAATCATAACAAAATAAGCAAGTCATATGACACGACTGAGTCATATGCGTGAAACCCATAACCTCATAATGAGGTCATGTGCAAAATATAAATCATCTGCGCAATGCTTACCCGCAAGACACACTCACAAGGCATACTCACCAAGCACATGTCCCATGACCTATACATGAGTCATGTGCGAAAGCATCACAAATCCCACACATAACAAATCATATAACCCGAATGTGTTATATGCACAAAACAACAACATACCTTTGACTCATAACCATGGGTCATACAAAAACCCTTTCCATGCCAAGCCACGTTCGTGACACCTGGCCTTAAACAAGGATGTAGAAATTCTTTTATCTCAAGTTAATTATCTTGAAAAGACTGTATAATAATATACAAAAACTTAAATTTGTAGTAGATATGTTGGATTGATCGAAAATGAAACAGAAATAAACTTACGGTTCAGAAATGCTTTTGTAGTTCGGACTAAGAAAGAAATTCTGGATGCAGTGTTAAGTTAAAATGACTGAGTGATTTGAGTGTATAAGATTTATTATAGACATGGTAGTTACTCAGATACCAGTCCAATTTAGTGAGCTATACTATTAAAAGCCTGTATTTATTAACATTATGACAGTTACTAAATGCAGTCTTTTATGGTGACCAAGATATCTGACAAAAATGCAATAAAGCAGAAGATATTATTTAGTGTAACTATTAGAATACACTCAAAATAGCTTTCCTGCAGTACGGAGAGGAGAATATAAAGAGTATTCAGTATGTCAATCTGTTAATATGATAGACAGAAATTACTTCAACATAGTAATTATATGTTATTGAGCTATGAGAGCTGGATCAAAACTAGTCCCAAGAGTTTGCATTCAACAGGAGTCAGTAGAAAACGATACATATGGAGAAGGTTGGTATTTCATAAAGAGTCTTAGTAGAGAATATTTCATCTGATTAGTATTCTTTCAGGGATATACCTCTGCTAGGATGGAAAAGAAGACTTCCAAAGATTTGTGGTTATGAGATGGTGGAAAGTAATGTGGAACACAGGTTACCACAGAACTTCAAAGCAGTAGGATGTCAAGGGATAGTGCTGGAAGAGAGACCAGAAGGTATGATTGTCATCTTGATATCATTGGTTAGTTACTAATAGATATAAGATGATTTAGAGAAAGGTAAAAAGTGTAGAGAGCCGAGGTGGAAGAAGGATACATGCCAGTTAAAATGAACTGCAAGCTTGAAGTAAGAGTAAAGGTCGTCTAGCTGAACTAGTACTCCTTAACTGGGTTAGCACAGGAAGGGGTTTTTCGCAGGAGGG
>NW_003298897.1:271297-305235 GCF_000151645.1 Tuber melanosporum
GATAGACAGTGGTAGAGTCACGTGGGGCCTATTTTCAACGTAAAGTAGATACTGAGTTGTGTATTTAGTACTGAAGATACTATGAAAGTGTAAATACTGCAACCTCTCAATATGCTTTAAAGCCCACAGAACCTATCACATATCTTAGGAAAGCTGAGTTATTGGCAACAGTATTGGTTCAACTAACCTGTTACATGAAAGATATAGATTCAATATTAGTCTTTACTTGAATCCTCCAAGGAATTAGGTAATACTGTAATTGTAATTTTACATTAACCACCTGATTCAATCTGTTTTGCTTTGCCGATTACAGTAAATTTGTTGTGTGGCTATCAATATGATTGGATTGAGATAGTAGATCCCCCTGTTCTATGGATTATTTTGATAATTTTGACTGCAAAGTTAATCAGCAAGGGAATAATGTGTAGGCACAGAGTTGAACAAATTTAACATATCATAATCTTGGATTGAAGGGCCTATCAGGGTTACCTATTATCTGGTACCCTATTGCTGATGCCCAATTTGGGGTGTCTCACAATGCTTGCCATATGCTGAGCCGTGCTTTGACTATGAAAGCCTAACCCTGTTTAGCGGACACATGGACCGGAGTAAAATCATTCATTATCACGACTAAAATGTTTCAGTTTGCCAGACGCCAAGAGAAGGTTAGTGGCTGCAACTGTCTCATCAGGTATTGTGATCATTATAGTCGTCCTAAGTAGTAAGAAAATGCTAAGTTGACAAACTATGAGGAAATTGGTAACAAAGCAAACAAAATTCATCTTAAACCTTTCCAATACCGCTAGAATTCCAGCCTATGGTGTTCTGCCCCGATCCCTTGCTCTTCGGCCAATGGTAATATTTACCATTGTTGTTTTCATGTTAGGGAAAAAATTTACTAACTAATAAAAACCTGCAGACCTCAGGTGCCACCACTAAACCAATTCGCTTTTGTAGGCTAAGATTGAGCCTGACCGAGCGCACGGGCCGGCCTGGCCCATAGCAAGCGTTGGTGTCAACCGGGCACACCGTACCTCAAGCATGCTTATACATTAACATACATAATTGTTCCGGTCCCGCTCTGCCTACCTCGTTCAACCATAATACCAACATACCTAGCTCCAAATGCCGCATCTACTATTATAGGGAATGAAATTTGTCGCTAGTTAGGTTTGATAGAGATTTCTGAACTACATACCCTGACGGTGTGATTTTACCAGAGCTGTCACGTTAAGCACACCGCCTGTCACACCGCGCCGACAGGTTAGACGGCATCTAACACATCAACACGCTTAATCCAATATCAATTCGGCAGTCTTGCTTGTTCAGAAGACCGCGCATAGACTAAGACCTCAATATATCTCTTTTAAACAAAACAATATGGCTACAATGCATGAGAGCAATGCCATTACGTGGGCGGTTTTCTATATGGATAAGCACCGGCACAAACCGCAAGTTGTAAGACCTCTTTGCTTCCATTTGGTACTGGTTTTTTTACTTTCAACTACAATATCCCTCATTAATTACCCGCTACCTCTCTTCCCTTTGAAGACCCTTCGAGTAATATTATGTTACTGTCCAACTGGAACTCATATCATCTAAGAATTACATTTTCCCACATACAGTCAGTTAGACATCCCGCTGGGCTCCAGTATAGGAAGACTCGGGAAGGTCTTTGATATCCTGATAATTATAGTCACCCTACGGTCGGCTTCATTGGTCAACTCGTTATTCTTGCAAACACTATGGCTTTATTGTGCCTTGAGTGCTAGCAGTGTTCCTGCTCCACAATGCCGCAAATCGTGCGCTCGGTAATTTGATGAAACCTGTGGCGGAAGAGCATGTTTGTATGTTATTACAGAAGGGAACTACGGCGGAATCCCGGCCCACTGAAGGGATGGTCGAACTCGCACTGCGCGATCCGCACGAGCCCCCGAAACCAATAAAAGCTTATTTGCGCTTCTGCCATCGTGGTGCACACACGGTTAAAGAGTATCTAGGACCCAACTCAACTCAGAAAGAAATCTTGGATCAGATCACGGGTTGGGCTATCACTTCAGAGGATGAGAAGCATGTAGGTGAAATCATATTTCTATGATGAATATATTTAAGTGATAGTTTGTTGATCAAGATATGATGCAGGTCTTGAACGACATCTACAGGGCCAGCTCGGAGGTGTCAGTAAGTGATATCGTTCCGTATAAAACCTCCAAGAGCTCTGGGGGAACCCAGTCCTCTGTAGTCTGGGAGGTCCTTACTGCTCAGCCGGTGGACTTTTTAGAAGCTGATACTGACAGTAATGTCGTTAATTCTGTTCCAAGTCTGAGGAGGCAGGTAAAGAGGAAGAGGAGGGAAAGGAAGAGGTTGAGTCGCCCACTGCTCCCACTCAGGAGGTGGCCGCCCTGAAAGTTAAACTAGCAGTAGCTACAAATGGTAAACACGAAAAGGGCCTCAACCCTGTTGACTTCTCCAGCACCTCAACTGGCGACATACGCACTTCACCTGCCATTGTCGGTGCAATAGCAATCGTTATAACAGCCTAGAGAAAGCGGGTTATTCGATAGTGTTTTGGGGAAGTCGATGGTGAGGTCGATTGGAATGAATCATGTCCGGAGACGGGTTCCGCGCCTAGGTGGAGAAAAAGGTATGATTTGGACGTTTTTGTAGTCCTGTTGTGTTGACATGGTATAATCTTTCCCGGTAATTCCTTTATTAATTTCATTATCTTCTCTGCAGTCCGGTTAGCGACTCGGGCATCAGACATTTATATAAAGTTTGTGAAAGGTTAAAATGTTGAGCATCACCGCCATTGAATTATTTTCTCTTGTGTCTCTTTGTCTTCTACCTCCGTTGGTTACTTGCACTTTGTGCAATACCTACTCGAACTAATACGCCCATATCCGTCAGCTCCGTTTTCGGAAGCTGATGCATTTGTCGTGTCAGATACAGAATGTGCTGCCAACAACTTCATTGGATTTCATCCTAATCCACACAAACACATTGCCTCAAATTCCTTCATAATGGACAGACTGTAACATTTTGTCTGTAATGATTTCGCTCTTACAACCTTTCTGGATTGTTTGGAACCGTGTCTAAAAGCAAACGAAATAGAAAAGGTTTTGTCTGATTCTGGTTGGTCAAGTGATACCTTGTATTATATGTTTCTCTCTTTTACTTTATTCCCATTTTGAACATCTTGCAAGTGGTATTATATATTAATACTAGACAAGACAGTTTATGATAGACTAGGATAATATCGGAGGATGTGCCAGTCATCGGAGGCATTTCGGCCTGTAAGGATTTGTGTACTCTAGCGATACGACCACTGTAGCTGGCTTGATCAATAGATTATACTGGCTTTTTACATTACTGCCCGCGCAGTAACTTATCGGATAATTCTTCTATAGCAGTCTATAGCTTTCCGCGGTGTAGGTTTATCCGACAACAATTACCCTACAATCGCTTGATGCTTATCGTTCTCTTGTTAATTTCCTTTCCCTTGTTCTCACGTAGTAGTTCTGTTCTCCTGCGGGTTGTTTGCTTGTTCTTTATTCCTTGGCGTCGCGGGGGGAATTTAATTCAACAAAGAGATACCCACACCGCATCTCCTTCCCTTTTTCGACAAATCAACATGATCTTTCTCTAAACCTTGTTCTGCCCCTTTATTTTCTGTTTGTCTGTTTGTTGAACAGCATTGGAGTTGGCTAACCTTGACATGTCATATAGGGAAGGAGGTGATGGAGGTGGAAATTGGTAACTTAATAGGACAAAAGCTACGGAATAAAACCACAGGTTGAAGGATGCATTACGGCTCATGAGAGGTATGGATATGTTAGGCGATATCTGTATTCCTGACTAGCCACGCCAGATGATACCCAGAATCAGGCCTCCGGTCAATAGTGGAGCCTGATTGCCGCGTGAAAGGTTGTGCTTGTACCCATCATGCTCATACAGGCTCACGCTCACCCTTTCTGAATAATGACGATCGCAAGAACCTAACTCCCTAATCGTCTGCCGACCAAACACTACGTTAAAACAAGTTCCAACCCTCCTGGGCGGGGTAGAAGGTATTGGCAGTGGGATAACAGGTCAGAAGGTTACCTAATTTGGGCGATAATCGGCGTGAGGCTAAATGGACACAATGAAAACTGATCAGAAGCATTAGAAGGAACAATAACAAAATCTGTTAAATTCCAATCTGGCTAGAGGGTATAAAGGAAGAACACCGACCCGATTTTTGATAACGATATTCTTTGTAATGTCAGGGCGGTTTCATAGCCAACAGCAAGGTTGTGGAGTGGTACCTTATACTGAACAACTCTATCCGCAGTTGTCACATTATGGATACGTTGGTGATAACAACGCTCATAACGTTAAAGCGGTTTATAGCTTCGAGATCGGTGTATTCGATAATTTGTGGTGCAAATTCATCACATTTTAGGCTTCAGATTGAAGTAGCGGATTGCCGAGATCGGAAATTCCTCTTTGGTGGAAGGAGAGGATATGAGCACATTTATGTTTATTTTGATCTCGCAATCACACATCTTAATATTGCACTGGACAGTGAAATTATCGTGGTAACCACCTATTTGGTTTGGAGGAGTGGCGCGATTGTCTGTATTCGTCAGATTGTCACATGTTTCAACAGTAGCAATGTCCAAGCCTTTTTCCTTTGCTACGAAATTTTACCACATAGGTTTTGTTTAAAAGAAATTAGGGAATCCCTTCCAGATACCACTGTACCACTCTCTGAACGAAATACACACAAGGTATATAGTGGCTTTCTATGTACTTTGTTTGTTTGTAGCTTTGTTTTTGGATGGTGAAATTGGGGTGTTTGGCCTGTTTTTCCAGGTGGCCTTCTCTGTGTTGGGAGGGAGATGAATGTTGCTGTTATGGTATGATACATGGAATTGACAATAAGAGGCGGACAGAGACGACTCGTTATCCTGTTCCTCCAACCTCGCATAATCTATATGTCACTTCTCTAATCTGTATTTATGTTCATACAAGTAAAGGTAGTTTGGAGAGATTGCAAATGGAGGTAATTATTAGATCCAAATCAAGATGGGTATTAAGCACAGAGTCTGAGCCAACATGGATGAGAAATGGGAAGAGGGCAATTATCAACTCATTTCGCCAACTGGTCTCGGTCTGTGATTGGGAATTAATTCGCGAGTTGGTAAACCGAAAGGGCGGGTGGCGACCCGGCGATCCATACCAACAAGGTATCACATATAAATGTCTCCATCAATATCACAGAAGTAGTATATAGATCAGGGAGTATGGAGTAGAAGGTTAACGCGAAGTGGTGCAACAGCGTTATGAGTAAAATGAAACGTTGAGATTGAGACAATTCTGGTGACGGCGAAAGATATAACGGTGATGCTGACCCGGTTTAGCGACTATAAACTGGTATTACCCTCTTAACGAAGGGGAGAAAACCACATTCATCCACAGCGCTGTCAGCCCGTCAGCGCGATTCCCACAACACTGGTCAAACGGAATACCAACTGTTTTTCAACAACCAAGGCAGTAGATAACACAGCTTGTAAAAGCCTCAGACTGGGACAAGATTTGAAACCCACGAACCCATGAAACCTCTGTCGGGAACTCGATAGTCACGACCATACCCCAATTGGTCACTCGCTGTGTGGTGGTGCAGAGAAACTCTGCTTCTGCTTGCTCGGCCAGAATGTTGGCCGTAACATCAATCAAGTTTGGCCAAGAGTCAACCTCAGGGAGACTAGTATTTTGCTCCCTGATGAACCTGATGAAGTTGCCGCGTTGCGAGCCCGTAATACGGAATGTTAGCGGAAGAGGTGAGGAAGAGGGAGTCGCAGTCGTGGAGGATGACGTGGCGTCTGGTTGTTGCATCTTAGCGTCGGGTGAAACAGGATGCGATAGAGGAGATTTTCTTTGGTCTATTTGTATTGCTTTGATTTCACAGTTGAATTTTGTGCGAGCGGAGGATCAAGGGAGAGTGTTCGGTTAGTCCCCACAGGTGTTGGTACGTGAGAGGCGAACATCCTGTAATTTTACCGCGGACGGGCCAACCTTGGCATGATTGTCTGACTACTCAGGCAAATAATAGTAATGTTATAACGGATCACGTGCATGTAATAAACGGCGGTTAAGATCCCACTAATAACACCTTTGTTGTCGGTTATTTCTACCACACAATACAGAGGTAAAGTAATCGTACTGTAGTGGTCACGCCACTTGGGACTGTCAGTCGTCAGAAAGGTGTGTCCTGTCACTAAAAAAGTGCTTTTTCTCTACGGCAGAAGGGCATTATCCTAATCATACTGTCGCATCAGATTTTTATAGATTGGTTTAATGAATTAAGCGACATTTGTCAGCCGCATTTTTATAGTTGCTGAATCTTGAGAGGCAATATGGTAGCTTGTGTTATCCGCTTCACTGGTTGAATTCATCTGTCTCACGGTGATAAAAAAACAGATCAAACAAGACGAGACAAACGATGCGAAAAGTTTCTCTCCGGACAATATTGGGTCAGAAGGTGGTGTCCAAAACCTATATACCCAAACCTGGTCGTTATGACTCAAGACCAGCACCAAGAGGAATGACCACTATGTATTGTGGATGTAGAAATGAGGCTCTGTAGTTTTACAAAATCTTGGAAGATTTGTTAAGTGCGTAATCATGATTTGAGTTAGGTTTCTTGATATTGTTGAAAGGGCTTGTTGAGCAGGGCTTGGCTGGAGAAATGGTTTTGAGAGCAGAGAACGGAAAGTTTTCTTCTTTCATTCCAGTAACTAACCAAGCAAATCCAAGACCAATTTTTCACAGCTAAAGAGAGATATACATTGCTAACAACTGTGATGAGGGATGAAGAGAAATGAAACGAGGAAAATACAAAGAGAAAACCCAATAAACAAATACCCAACTGTCTGTCTGCTCCTCCATGCTGTCGGCGGCATCGTTCCACGGTGGGAGGCGTTGGGGAGATCCCGCTACCCTTGTCACGGGAGTGTTGGCACTCGTCTATCCCGTACTGATAATTGGGGCGCCTGCTGTGAGTCGAGGGGCTGGCGGTGGGCAGCCAAAAAAACGCGAGATCTGGGGAGCGGTAGCGATTATGCGGATCTCGTGTTTAGGGGGTTCGGGGGAGTTATATGCTATGGGTGTCCAACGGGCCCATTGTGGTAGAGCTATGGCTCCGCGCTAGACTTATATCCGGCTATACCTTTTCCCGACGAAGCTCCGAGACCACTCCCCTTCGGAGCGGCATCTTCCAGTGGCTTTGCCCAATTGGTAAAGGGTTCTCCAAACCCGGGATTATGAAAACTACAAACACAAACTTACAAATTACGAACAGCGTGAAACTGATTTTTTCGCAGCAAAGTGAAGGATACTGTAAGGACTGCTTTACTTTCTTTCCTGGAATATCATACATACTGCTTAATTGTCCTTCCCTTTCCTTTTTCTTTCCGTTGATCTCAATAAATGCTTAACTTTCTCCAGCAATTTCCATCCTACTCATCCCAAGGTTGGGACTGAGGGCCACAAGCGTCAAGTGCTGGCTTCCACGCAATCAGGTGCACTCGACGGAATACCAAACAGTTGCACGTTTGTTTACAGCGCAACACCTCTTCTTAGTTCACGAATGGTTCATGTTTCGTTTTATTTACCGTGCAGCTAGTAGTGAATGCCTTCCGGCCTCTGTGCAATGAGTCCCGAATTGGCGAGAATGTACAATATTTACTCTTATAACTATTTAATTGGCTTTGATTCATTCATCAGCAACTGACTTTCCGGCGGCAACATACTATATCTAAGGACGTGCTCGCTGCAGACCGTGTGATCATGTGTCCTCGTCCTTGAACCAACAGGATGGCTGTAATTGGCAAGGACAACAGGTCCCACGATCCGAGAGATCCTGTCATTGGTGATGGCAGATGCCTGCATGGGTCGGTCGTGGGTGGTAGGGGATTGCGGGGGAGTGAGGGGAATGCCAGAGGGGGGCCAGCAAAGGTGGGGAACTGCTGGGCATATGGGAAGAGTGTAGGGAACCGTGCGGGACGGTGGTGGACTAGAGGGTACCGTGGCATACGCCGGAGAATTGTCATCCGCCCGAGTTTATGGGGCCAGTTTAGGAAAAGGCTAGACGGTATGACACACAGTGGTCTGTGCTGCTCTTTTATTCTTATCTAGGGAGCATGTTCTGCAGAAAACCAGACGGAGCAACAAAATACGGTCTGTTGCGAATACTAGAAGCATGGTATTCCCATAACATTAATAACGTGATTTACGGGGAAGTGGCTCACAATCCGGATCCGGCTCACCCCGGGATGACGCGATCTGTGACATAGTCTGATGGGGTCTTAGCGCTTCCCCTGGTCGACAAAACGAAAACATTAAACATGAAATGAGAGAAATGAATGAAAGACCATTGCCCCATGCGTGAGATAGCTTTGTTCAATTTTGAAATAAAAAAACAGAATTGTTTCCAGAAAGATCAAGGCCTCCCCCTCAACAGAATCGCACTCCCAATTGCCCTTCCTATTCCTTCCGCAATTTCTTCGCTACCCACGTCCAAAGCTCCATCTCCTCACACAAATGCTCAACCTCATCAAATGTGGCAGATGGATCAGGAACAGGAGTTCCGGTAAGGTCGTCGTGGGCTGGGGAGATCGGTAAGGTTGCTCGCGTTAGAGCTGTTTGGTGAGTATTTCCCGTGCAGCACGTCCTGTTTGCCTTTCTGGCTGTAAGCACTGGTGTGCGTGCGTGGGAGAGAGAGGATGGGAACTTGATGTATTTCCTAGCTACGAACGTTGCTACCTAAGTGAATACATGAATGCCAAGCCGTGACGCCCACTGTGCTCTCCAACCCCGATGCCCGTGAGGTAACCCCAGTACCCCCTACTAACACTGGCTGCTTTTACCGCATCAACAGTCTCACGAGTTTCTTGTAACTCTAGAATCGTCTCGCAGGTAACTGCAGTAGTCTGGGTGAGCTTTAGGGGGTAGAAGGTCTTTGCAACCTTTTCTTTCCCCACCAATTCCTGGTAGAGATGATGAGCCTCCTCTTCAATGACCTTATATGCGATGGTATGTTGAAAGTCAGGGGAAAGACTAGAGAGCAGGGATTTGAGTTTTTTGGATGAGGGGGTATTCTGAGCGACAAGGCTAATTGCACTTTGTGTTATGTGACTTACTGCTCTTGGTGTTTTAGGAACTGTTAGAGCTCCTTGTACTACCAAACATTCCGACTCGTAGACATCCTCCTCCTTTCGCTCGACCCCTCCAAGCACCCACAATGGATTGAAAGGAATGATACTCACTGCTTTTCAAGCATACCTAATATTCTGTCCAGTGAAGGTAACTTGTTGTGCCCGAATCAAGATTCTGTTTTACTACAATTAGTGATAAAATAGTAGTCTATGAAATAAAATGTTACGGTAAAAATTCCCCCTTGTTGATACCACTGTGCCCCTTTCTCATATATTCATCAAGTCCATTGCTATAATATCACTGCAATGAGCTAAACAAACCTACATTGAGTGGCTGTAGCAGATATGTGGAGTAGGCAGGAAGGTGAAAGGGAATGATCTTGACAGTAAGACAGTAGTCAAAGAATTCAAAATTATAATGTGTGGTGTGTCCATCAAGTATTAAGAGCCCATACCCCTCACCCACACTGTAGAGATACACTAGTTAGCTTGATAGGAAGTTTAGTTTCAATTAATAAATACATACCTCTCCTGTGTTTATGTACCGAAAACCTCTTTCAATTACCAAAGCCCCGGAGCCTCATTACTCCACCTCTTTTCTGAAACACCAAAGGTAGCTAAATCCATTTTCCTTCGCTTAGCATACAATCAGATGTAGTACTCTTGACCATTATTGATAATCATGGGCCAGAGTACCTGTCCATCGCCTGCTACTAACTGAAGGACAGTAATCTATTTCCATGATCGATCTGGGCTCAATCTCCCGGCCCCAGGGTCCTTCGATAAAATGACCTTGTAAAGCAAGGCCACCCCAATCATAAATCCCTTTTCGTCCTTGTTGTATATATTGGAACAGGATATGTTAATAAGCATGTCTGTTTAGGCTCAAGTGCTAAGTTCATGGCAGATATCTGGATATAATGGAGATAGGAGGAGGATAGGAGAAGGTTCAGGACTGTCTATCACAAATGGTTCCCGCAGTACGTTATGGAGACAATTCTGTCTGCGTCATTTTGATAGAGCGAAAGTCCCATGGCCTTCCTCAGTCGGAACAGTTATTCATGTTAAAGGCTAGTAAACACAATTCTTATCACAATCCTTAATTTTGAATCTTTAATATTTTATCGCATTTTTTATTTTTTTTATCTTTTCCTTGTTCCATTTCGCCAGAGCAGTATGTGGGTAGGGTACTGGGTGGGTGGCGTTGCAGATTCGAGAGGGTGCAGGCAATGTATCATATTGGGCAATCAGCAAGACATTTGCCTAGTTTCTGTATGGTGTCCGTGTAGCGATCACCCCTATCTTATCCGAAATTATGCAACCTTATTACTTTTTATATTCATTTTTCATAAGTTTGACCCTGTTCTGCAATTGAGGCGGGTGTTTCAATGGAGTATTATGTGGTCGGGTTATCCGTTATCTAAGACTTTGCGGGAGTTATTGCTTGCGAGTCGCTGAGCACAAACTAGCTTGAGGACAATGGGTACAAGCACTGTTGTTAATGGTGGCAACCTGTCTCCACTATCTACCGGATTCCAAAATAAGTGTATCACGGACGTGGCCCGTATGTACATGGCGATTTATAAAGTATTCGGATGGTTTTTTTCCTTGGCGCCAAGCCATTTGGGCGGCACGAATGATCGGCCATGATGCCAGAAAAAACAGCAAATCGTGCGAACTTTCTAAGTGAATATACATGTAAAAAATCTTTTTCAATAAGTACTAGGCTTCATATCTATTGCCACCAGCCTGCTGAATACATTACTCCATAATTTTGGGAAGATTTTGAAATCTCGTGATTGATTTCATGAATCGGTATCTTCCGCCACTCCTCTCGAAGTACTTGAGCCATTACTGCAGGAGTTCAGATTCGCTCACAACCCTGACGTTGTAATATCTCATACTTCATTAACCACCAAACTTTCTCAACGGGGTCGAAGTCTGGCGAACCTGGTGGCCAATCAACGTTTTTTATGCCCTCTTTGTCCCTTTCCCGGTTGGTAAAACCAGCATGGTGAGCTGGCGCATTATCTTCCATGAGTAGAAAGCTATAGTTTACTAGCACCCATTCCAGGCATATTGGCCACAGAATAGGGACACAGAGCTGGTGGACGTATCGCCAGGCATCAACTCATTTTCCATTTCTGTAATTGATTTTTTTGATTTTGTATTTTTTCCCCCTCCACCATTGAGTGGTCTTCACCTTTTCTCCAGCCACTTTTGCCACAATCTGAGCTTGTCATGCTTCCCTCTCGCTCCTGTAAGGGTTTCCACACTTCTGACCTCCACCACCCAGTATTCAGCCTTTCCTCCTCTTCTACTGAATTCTTATTCAGCCTTGCAATCTCCTTAGTTGCGTGCTCTCTCTCCTCTGGAGTCTCTACTGACCAAACAAAAAAATGTCCCTTCCATTCCCACATCACCACTCCCCAGCACATGACTGCTTCAACTTGTTTTTTCTTTGCTTTCACATAGTCATCATGCCATTTCTCGCCGTTTTTCCCTCCAAACATGATTAAGCTCAAATACAACTCCCATTTCTACAGACATTTCATCGGTAAATACATAGTTTCCCCAATCCTTTTCCACCTCCCAGCTCTTCCTTTCTGTGCAATAAGTCTGTAAAGTAGGATAATATTTAGTTAGTATATGCTTTTAGTTGATTTTTTTTGGAGATTTACCATGGGCTTTGCTTTACATTCTGGATTCAGAATGAATTTAAATTCGTCCCTATAGGCCCCAAGCCCACGCTCCACTAAGGCATTAAACACAGGGCCAGTGCACACATGGGACAATCCTGACTCTTGCTGGATATCGACAAGCTTCATCCTTCTTGTCATAAAATTCCTTTTTACAAAGGCAATACAGTGATCCTTTTCATGCTCAGTAAGTGCAACTGGTCTTCTACTTCGAACGTTTGGGTCTAAGACCTTTGCTGAAATTAATTGCAGTAAAGGGAACAGGTACTTCATACATTACGGTCATCATCGGTCTCCATGCACTATGGATAATTGTCCCTTCTACCACATCCTTCTCGATATGTGATATGGAGGTCATCCAGCTGCAATCAAGTTCAAACAACAACCAAAAAGGAAATAACGGACGAGAATTGTGACCCGAAAAAATTTAGTGTGATTTATGCTGTATCTGAACAGGAGTGTGTAGGGGAGTCACTTCGATGGACAGAACTCTTAGTGTAACAATAAGGAATAAATAACAAGCGAAGAACTAGTGGAAGATACTGGATTATGGACAGAAAAAAGCAAGCAACCAAAGCAGAGAAGGAGGAGAGTTAAGTAATGGTGTTGAAAATTACGAAGCTACAGTACCAATCCCAGTTAAGGAGATGATCAATGGATGGTGGACGCGGAAACTGGGGTGGAGGTGCATTAGTTTGTTTGAAGAAGGTTGATCATTGAAACCGAGAGTTTAGTTAAGAGGTAAAACGTGGCACAAGTGTTTAAGAGGTTTCAGTTGCAAAGGCAACGAAACTGTTGAATGGATGGAATCAAAGTTTAGTGGTAGTGGAAACTTGGAGGTGCCACCTTAGCTCAAGTAGTAAATACAGAGGCAATATTAGTGTGTTGGGACTGGTAGAAATCATGGGTTGCATGGAAGGAAGGAGCTCAGTGTACCGTCGGACATGAGGTTCAAGGGAAAGGAATGTGTTAGAAGAGGTTTGCAGGATCACTGGGTACATGTTGGAATGTTGCAGTTGATAGTACAGGTAGACATGGAGATACGTACTGCGAATGCAAGAAAAAGGGTTTTGTGCAAAGGAAAGTTGGTATATACAGTCACTCAGCAGAAGTGTTTGTGAAACCGGTCTCAGATGACTAAGCTGACTCGCCAAAGTGCTACCTGTCAATAAAGTGTAAAGTTGATCATGACGGTTCACCCTATTGTGACCGTAACCATTCACAAATACACATCCACTGAAGCCTCCTTTAACTAATTAATTAATTTATTAATTTCCTCTACCTTTTTTACCAATAGTTAAGCATTCAGGAAATATGAAGTATGCCTCAAAAAAAGAAACCTCCACCTAAAACCGCCCAGAGAGAAATGAGCCTTGCAGAGACTGGCATGATAATCACTATTTTCCACTTCCACTAGAACATTGCCCTAGTGGCTCAAATTATTAGATGGACATGGGCAACACATAAGAGCTTTCTTGGCTGAGGATGTGAATTCCAATCTCTTGAAAATCTCCCCTTTCCCGGTCGCACACCCATTCCGTGATCAACAGCGTTGCACAATTAAACAGGCAGCCAAGTCCAACCAGAAAATGACCACATGTGCCTTGAGGGATGGCTATGTACCTGGTGTTTCTCTTCATACTGGTTACTCTTTGTGCTATCTAGAGTGACTGGATATGATTGCCTACTAAATTTGCCTGCATAGTGGACTGGATACTCAGAGAAGCAAACATTAAAATGATGGATAGCCCAGTCAAGGCCTAGGCTAAAGTCTGATCATGTGGCTAAGAGATTGAGATGTGCTATGGCTCATAGGGACTGAACAGCTTTAGATTTTGAAAGGGGGATTTGGAGTGATGAGTGCAGAGTGGAGAAATCCAAGGATCTAAAGCAACAATGGGTATTCAGAGAAGCTGGAGAGAAGTGGTTGGCTAATTGTATACACCCAAAGGAAAAGGATAAGGAAATCTCACTTATGGTTTGGGTATGCTTTTAGGGTAAAAAAAAAGTTCCACTAGTTCCTATTACTCAAACTATCAATAAGATCAGGTATGTTAGACTTTTGAGAAGATATCTTTTTCCTGTTATTAATCAAATGATTTCCTTTGTTATACAACTTGAAGATGTTCTTTTTCAGCAAGATAATGCTCCTGTTTACAAGGTATATAGTGTTATGGATTGGTTGGAGAGAAACAGTATTGAGGTTGTGGGCCATCCCCCGTATTCCCCTGATTTAAATCCTATTGAGCAAGTATGGGTTGAGCTTAAAAAGAAATTACACCTTTAGTATCCAAGGATTACAGATACTCCAGGAGGAAAAGAGGCTGTTAGGATAAGACCTGCACATGTGATTCAATTGGTTTGGGAGACACTTCCTAAGGAGTCTTTGGAGAAGTTATAGAAATCAATGCCTGATAAGGTGGCTGCAGTTTTAGAAGTAAGGGGAGGTTATACAAAATATTAGCTAGTGTAATTTATAGTAGGTCAATTGATAGTTGAATGTTGAGAAGTACCAGTAGTTGTTGATAGTTAACCTGAAGTCGCGCGCAGACATGCCCATTGACAACCCAACTGGTACTGCCCTACCACATGCTGGAACAGCAATTAAACATTGTCTCAGATCGAGAACACCTCAGCCTAGTGACCGTAGCATCTGCCAAAAGCTGGTACTTTCCTATGAGGATAGCCTTCTTCCGATGGCTGTAGGTGATAACCATCCAAAGGCTATGTGTAAGGATGACAGTGTGTGACAGTGGAGACCGACAACAGCAAGCATGCCGAGCAGCTACAGGCTCCAATATTAGCATGAGAATATGAAAGCGGAAGGGGACACCAGATAGAGAATAGATATGTGTGGTAATAGTTGGAAGGATCGGATGACGGCCGTGTTGCGCTTCACATATGTATTTAGCGTAGTGCATACGCAATTAACTCTTTTGAATACTATTTCCTAGGCGATGGTATCCGGAAGGGTTTGCAGCCAAGCCCTTGGTATTGAAAAGGTTTTCTCACCTGCACGTATCATTGTGTAGGGAGGGCCGGGTAATGGGATTACCCGCTTATAGCAGTTTTCTTAAGCACTCTACCAGCACCTATCAATAGATAAATACAGCCTTATACACCTCCCACCGGCAACGCAACTGTGCAATTCCTTTCACAACTATCAGAAACAAAACTTCCACCATTGCTCCAGGTTCAATAGCATTCAGACCGTTGACACCATACAGGTCCTCTATGATAAACTGTGGGGAAAACCGCTACAGGTAATTGAAGATTGCACATTCTCTATTCCATAACAGGGACACGGCCTCCATCCAGGATATGGGGTCGATATTAAGGAGATAGGAAATGAGGCCTTTCCAGATCCGCAATTTGCAAAAGGCCCAGAGGAGAAAGTATTCCATGTGCTTGAGTTTATGTCGGAGCTTTCTTGTCGAACAGATTAACTTCTTGAACGTCAAGAGCTTAAGACAATTGAAGGCAACATATCGGAGATCGAGTCGGAAAAATAGACCAAAGTCAACCCAAAGACTGGAAACCCAAGGATAGGTTTAAATATCGATTTTAAAATAGCTGGTCAACCGGGTTCCAGCGTGTAGTATTTGTGGTAATCGTTTTCTGACGCCTTTCTTACAGATATACAGCAAATTCTTTCTTCTTTCTTACCTCTTAGTGCAAAGGCTTCTGGCTGACCAACCAATTGCTTTTCGTGTCAATGACAACCATTGCTATTTGTTTGATATCAATTCTTGTAGCAGTGAGACTGATGCCAATTACCTATTCCACCTCCCCAAGGATCAAAAGAAGGTTCTTGCAATCCTGACGGACGGGGTGCTTATAGATAAAAGATGAAATATGAAGAACTACTGTTGGTTTGTGGTACTGGCAGCCTCACCTGCCAAGATAAAAGCTTCACACAAATGGGAAAAAAACAGGAATGTTTCGTTGCGCTATATGAGCAACTAGGGATAGGATGAGATTGTTACCGCTTTTATGTACCAGCTCCTTCTTGCTTATATGCAAGACATGAGCTGACCAAACTACACAATAATAGTCTTGCAAGTACCTCACCCCCTACTGCAAGCCAAATCGTAATACTCTTTACTACCTTCACAGGTTTGGGCACCAGTGCAAGGATCTGCTTAAAGTCAATCTCGGTGAACAATGACATGCATATAATGACGGCCTCGATATCTACCTTGGTGAAGTTGATCTTGAAATAGATACATACATTGGGCAGAGTGCTTTCTAAACAATAGGGAATAGTGTATATCTGCATGCTTTGCACAAGATGGCTATCGTGGAACCTAGCAGCAACTGGCTCTCGTATACTGCTCAAATCGCTACCAGTTGGATTTTCCACAAGGTCTATAAGAAGATACAGATGAAGGCACAGCTGAGGTGTTTTAAACTTTACTAGTGGCTTGCGCACCAAGGTCGGCTCTGAACCGTGGCTGGCTGGACTTTGGAGGCACAGGTACATGACTGATTCAGGGATGGTAGATCTTTTGAGTCTGATAAACCTCGAATCGAAGACCACAACATCCCATGCCTCAAATCTATGACATCTCGGTCCGAATCTCTCAATTAATTTACAGATGCCAATCACCTAGCTACTAAGGTTCAGGTGGTGGACAGCTCGGCTATCAAACAAGATGTGATTAGGAGACATTTACACCTATATAATGCCAACTTTGAATCAGTTGACGGGATCGTTTTTAGTACTCTGAACACGTTGATTTAACTACAAATAACCATGGCCTGGTGCCATGATATCAAACTTCGTGGGTTGCAGAGGCTTAGCGAATAATTACCGGATACTATTAAGAATATAAAAAAGTGTTTTCATTATCCCATAAGACCGTGTGCACAAATACTCACCCAATCAAAGTGTGCCTGATGCTAGTGATGTTAAGCCAGGTGCAATGGACCTGAGGATAACAACAGTTCCAACTAGTTCTCAGTGACGAGATAATCATTTTGATGGTCATTGGTGGGTCTTTCAAGGTACTGGATGGGGGTGGACATTGGAATAAAAGTGGTAATATGGACATTGGGGGGAATAGGGCAATAGTTGATATACAATGAGGTGTGATATATAGTGTGCTGGACGCTGTGAATACTGGTTACTGTTGTGTATTTTTTGTAGGGATGGCAATAGCTTAGTCTCTGGTTAGTAGAGGTAACTTCTGTTTGGGGTTAGCGGTGAATTCGTGTTTTATGGAAACCTCTTTTACAAATACTCCTTCCCTCGTTTCACCCTGCCCAATACTGTGTAAAGTATACCTCTTTTCTATTCTACTTCTTTTGTCCTTGGGGAGACAATTACTGCAAGAGGTAATATCTCTTCTTGTAAACAGCTTAGTATGGACTTCACTTACGAGCATATTGTTAACTGCAAAATTCAACCTACTGTTACTCGGCAGAGGTGTTCTGGATCTGAGACAATGCTTAATTGTGGTTAAGCCATATAGTGGGGTAGTACTGGTGGGATTGTCAATCGAAATCTGTGCGCACAACTTCAAGTTTACGATCAACCACTACTGGCACCTCTCAACATTCAACAGTCAATTGGCGTACCATAAATTCAACTAGCTAATATTTTGTATAACCCCTCCTTGCTTCTAAAACTGCAGCCACCCTATCAGACATTGATTTTCACAACATCTCAAAAAGCTCCTCCCCAATTGTCTCCCAAACCAATGGTAATACATGTGTAAGTCATCTCCTAACATCCTCTTTTCCTCCTGGAGTATCTGCAATCCTTAGATACTACAGGTGTAATCGCTTTTTAAGCTCAATCTATCCATGCTCAATAGGATTTAAATCAGGAGAATAAGGGGGGTGGCCCACAACCTCAATACTGTTTCTCTCCAACCAATTCATAACACCTTATGCCTTGTGAACAGGAGCATTATCTTGCTGAAAAAGAACATCTTCAAGTTGTATAACAAAGGAAATCATTTGATTAATAACAGGAAAAAGATATCTTCTCAAAAGTCTAACATACCAGGCCTTAGTGATAGTTAGAGTAATAGGAACTAGTAGACCTTTTTTTTACCCTAAAAGCACCCCCAAACTATAAGTGAGATTTCCTTACCCTTTGCTTTTGGGTGTACACAATCAGCCAACCACTTCTCTGCAGCTTCTCAGAATACCCATTGTTACTTTAGATCCTTGGATTTCTCTACCCTACACTCATCACTCCAAAACACCCTTTCAAAATCCTCAGCTGTCCAATTCCTATCGGCTGTAGCCCATCTCAATCTCTTAGCCTCATGATCAGCCTTTAGCCTAGGCCTTGACTGGGCTATTTATTTTTTAAGGTTTGCTTCTCTAAGTACACTGTCCACAATGCAGGCAAATTCAGTAGGCAATCATATCCAGTCACTCTGGGTAGCACAAAAGGTTACCACTATCAAGTGAAATACTGTATGCATAGCCATCCCTGAATGCGCATCTGATCATTTTGCTATTGGACTTGGCTGCCTGTATAATTGTTCAACGCTGTTGACGACTCAAAATTGGGGTGCGACCGGGGCGTGTGATACTTTCCAGAGATTGAGGTTCACATGCCCAGCCAAGAAAGCTCTTAACTGTTGTCCATGGGTGTCTAATAATTTAAGCCACCTTGGCAATATTCTACAGGCAGTAGAAAAAGGCAATTATCATACTGTTCTCTGCAAGGCTCATTTCTCTCCACGTGTATTTATGTGGAGGCCTTGTTTTTGCGGTATACTTTGTATTTCCAGAATGCTTCACCATTAGCAAAAAAGGTAGAGCAAATTAATAAATTAATTCATTAGGTAAAGGAGGCTTTGGTGGGTGTAGATCTGTCAATGGTCGTGATCGCGATGGGGCGAACAGTCACCATCAACTTTACATTTCGTTGACAGGTGGCACTTTGGCGAGATAGCTTAGTAATCAGATACGGGTTTTACGAATACCTGTGCCAAGTAACTGTATATAGAACATCTCTGGTAGCTTAGAAACAATAAGGACTCCAAGATAATCACTGTTGAACATGTGTTATTATATTAAATAGATTGTTAATTTTAAGGACCCAATATTATGCTGGAGACACACACCCTATTGGTGAAGTATTTTACGATGCTCTATTTTGCGGCCATGTACTCATGCCAAGTTTATCGCATGCTGCCACCACTGCGCTCACTCTATACATGTTCTGACAGGTCTAGAGTACATTACAGCTCAATGGAACTCCGTGGCTCAACATGTTAACTTTATGGCTCAATGGTGTATTGTGACTCAAAAGCACTTTATCAATACGATTTACAAGTAGGTAACTTAATCTAAATAATGAATATACTAGTACACTACTAGTTTCCGATACACACTGAGTTTATAATTTGATACTGATAGCTACCGGTGGTACTGACAGCTATACAAAAGTGTTTGAAGTTTCCTGATAGGTATTTGGTACTGTCATGCAACTTCAACAAAGGTTGGATACTCATTACCACCACTGAGGTGTAGAAGGTATAGAGTAGTCAGAATTCAGTTCTCAATATCAACCTATAGTGTGACTTTCAGGATTGAATGAACAAAGGCTGGAGCTGGAGACATGATTGATGCTGTATAAATCAACTGTTTGTAAAGTAAAATTCTTTCTATTATTTCATAACTATAAATCTACTATGGAGATATCGGAATTTACAAGGTTATCTTGAGTTACCAGGCACTATCGAACAACCAAGTACCATTGAGCCACACAGTACTATTGAGCTACCAACTGCTGTTGAGCCACAAAGTACAGTTGAGCCACGGAGTTACCGGGATGAGCCACAAGGTAACAGGGAGCTGTAAAGTACCCTTGAGGTATTGGTCACTCTAGAGTTTTAACAGTGGTGAGCTTGCGAGTACCTGGTATTGTGGCAGCATGCTACAACCATGGCATCAGTACATAGTAAGGTAGCATGAGGTGCCAATCTAGCAAGCTACCGCATGATGGTATTTCTTCATTATTTGTATAATACTACCACACAGAGGGAATAAAAGATACCGATATTGACCTGTTAACTTTGCGACTTATCCTTCTACAATGGTGTGCGAGCAGCCCTCTTCAAATACAAAAAACACAATAGCTACACTTCCGGGAGCCACCCTATCGGGATCAAATATTCTCTCTCACTACACACTCTATCCCTACAACTCATTCTAGCCTTTACCTTACATGCGCTATCTGTCTCCACCGCTGCGGTTCTCTGCTGTCCTCTGCCGTTCTTCGCTTTCTGGACCGGTTCCTCGCTTCCTCTCCGGTCTCCGCACCGGAAATGGTTCCGCCGGTCTTCATCCCGAGTCATTTTTCACCGCGGTTATATCGCTCTTTGATCCGGTCGTTTTCGTTTACCGCTGTTCTATACGAGTCGCCTTTTATCTTACCCCCGGTACTCGTATTCGCTCATGTACCATTGTCGTTTCTACCACTAACATGATTTACGTGGAAGCGGCTCACGATACGGATCCGGCTCACCCCTTGATGGCGCAATCTGCGACATTGTCTGAGGGGGTCTTAGCACCTCTCCTGGTCGACAAAACGAAAACATTAAAGATTAAATGATAGAAATTGCACTCCCAATTCCCCTACCACTTCCTTCACCAATTTCCTCGCTACCCACTTCCAAAGCCTCCATTTCCTTCCACAAATACTCGGCCTCATCAAATATGACAGATGGATCCAGAACGGGGGTTCCTGGAAGGTCGTCGCGGGCTGGGGAGGTCGGTGATGTTGCTCAAGTTCAGGCCGTTTTGTGAGTATTTCCGGTACAGGATGACTTGTTTGCCTTTCTGCCTGCTTTTACCACATCAACCTTCTCAGGAGCTTCTGATAACTGTAGAATCGTCTCAAAGGTAACGGCTGTAGCTTTGGTAAGATTTCAGCGGTCGGAGGTCTTTGCCACTTTTTCTTTCCCCACCAAGTCCCCGTAAAGTTTATAAGCCTTCTCTTCAACCGCCTTATCTGCAATTGTCTGTTGAAAGCCTTCAGAATTGCTAGACAGCAGAGATTTCAGTTTTTGGGATGAGGGGGTATTCCAAGTGACAAGACTAATTGCAATTCTAGTTGTACAACTTACTGCTCGAGGGGTTTTAGGAACCAGTAGACCTCCTCTCACAGCCAGGTTTTCTGACTTTGCGACACCATTTTCTTTTCGCTTGACCCCACCAAGCACCCACCGAGGATTGAAAGGAATGATACCCACCACTTCTCAAGCAGCCCTAATATTCTTTGCGGTGAAGGAAAGTTGGCGTGCCGGCATCAAGATTCTGTTTTACTACAATTAATGATTAAATAGTAGTCTATTATATAAAATATTACTTACTGTAAAAGGTCCCGCTTCTTGATAGCGCTATGCCCCTTTCGCAAATATTGATCATGCTAATTGCTATAAGATCTGTGCAATGGGCCAAATAAACCTGCATCGAGTGGCTGTAGGAGATGTGTCGAGTCGGTGGAAAGGCAAAAGGGAACGATCTTGACCTTAAGACGGTTGTCAAAGAATTCTGAATTGTGATGCGAGGTGTTTCCATCAAGTATTAAGAGTCGATACCCCTAACCAGCACTATAGAGTTATACTAGTTAGCTTGATCGAGAGTTTAGTTTGAATTAATAAATATTTACCTCTTCCGTGTTTCTATATCAAAAACCTCTTTCAATCACTGAAGCCCCAGCGCCTCATTGCTCCTCTCCTTCTCTGAAACACCAAAGGCAGATAAATCTTTTTTTTATAGCTTAGCATACCATCCAATGTAGTGCGCTTGACCTTTATTGATAATCATTGGCCTTAGTACCTATCCATCCCCTGATACTACCTCTATAACGGTAACCCATTCCCGTAATCCATCTTGAGTCAATCTCCCGGCCTGGGGGCCTTTCCGACAAATGACCTGGCAACGCAAGGCCACACGCATCTTGAATCCCTTTTCATCCCTGTTGTACATATTAGAAGAGGATATGTTATAGAATCTAACTAGACTTTGTAGCTGTAGGGGCAATTAGTAGCTGTTATAATTGGGTTATGCCTAGTAGGAGCCATACCTTATTATAATAATCTTTTAATACCACCTGGTTACTTGCAAATGCTCTCTGGTAATCTAGCCGAGATCGTAACTTCCATGCTAACCCTGTGTGCCTGCTGACAAAGCGCAATATCCAATCTTTTCCTAAACACCAGTTATTTTCCATCCAGCCTACTATTGCCTCTGCCATACCCTTTACCACCTCTAATCTTCGGAGGTGGCCCCACTCATCCAACCGCTCACACCAGCGTGCGATACAATTGTTCCTCGAACTCACTTAGTACTTGCATCCTGCAATCCGCACACACCAGGGATTGCCTTCCCTTCATCCTCCCCCTGAGGGTTAATTAGGGAATGCCATACTTCTGTTCTGACAAACAAATAGAAGGCTCATCACTATGTTGTTACTGCTTAATGGCTTCCTGCAGCCGCAATTCTGCCTCATCCTTCTTTCTTTGCTTAATCGCAGGCATCGCAGAAATTTTGAACTCATTTTATTAAGATAAGTGATGTTGAGACGACTCCTGATCGTGGGCGGGGTGGGAGCTTGGACCACGCTTGGCGCCCAGCCGGATCCCTGTCATAAGCCGCTTCCCCGGAAATCACGTTACCACCGCATATTAAAGGAAAAACCATAATACAGACCAAAGCCCACAGGCCGGCTTCTGGGCAAGCGCGGGTGATTAACAATAGGTGCCAGTATCATAGTTGCCCTAAAGGTCATACACGTCGATTCGGAAGTTTTATTCATCCAATCACGGACTATTATTTGTTCAGCAAAGTGATATGGGGCTATAAAATGTGGTCGCAATGTCTGCCATTGAGGTGAGTGGACCTGTTGACATGGAATCGAGTATTCTGCGGTTGTTGCGCTCCCTTAGAGAATGTTGTGACGAGTAAGACGGAGATTGATTGGAGAATCTAATGCCAATTCAGGTGTGTATTGTATGACGAAAACATCTAACAACAAAGGTTTAATTAATTGAATTTTAACGGCTGTATTTTCAGTGCTAGGTGTCGGTGGTAATATTGCTATATATCGGCTTGGACCAAAGTAACCGAGTTTACGCCCTCGCATACTAAAACCAGTTCAACTAATAATTCCCCTGCATCCTCCGCGTGCACAAAACACTAGAGAAACCGTGTCAAGGAACAAGGACCAAAGCACCAGTACTCGGAACTATCGTCTTTGAACTCCAGCCGAAATGCCACCATCTGGTAGCAGAACATCTTTCACACACCCCACTGCCCCCTCCTCACCTCATTGAAAACCACTGCCCATCACGGTTCAGACGGGAGCCAACTTTGTCGACCTCTTCAAGGAGCAAGATATTAGCTTACTGGGGGGCTTCCCCGCTGCCTACCTCTAATGCTTTCGTGACAAACATTATTCTAAATGACGTGGATGCTGATGTCCTCTGTGCTGCTGCAGAGAGTTTAGGTGATGTGGATATTGTCTTCAGTGTTGTGCTCTCAACACCGACTGCCAGCAGCCATGCGCTTCAAATATTGTACAAGTCCAAGCCTGCAGCCTGTGGAATCCGGTGTCATGACGATTTATCAAGGGTTTGTCGTGCTCTTACTAGTTCTGTAAGAATTATGCTAACGTGCCGACACAGTAGCATATCAATCCCATTCTCTCTGCTATGTTGGGGAGATAGGATACTATTATATTCTCAGGGCCTGATCAGCGGCACCCTTTATCCAAGGTAGTAACATCATTTATCTCACTAGCATGTTTCATTTCTCTCCTTTGGCCTTTCCACATCTTAGCAACCAACATGCTCTCTCTGCTATATCAATTAGAGCCTGCATTCCGAGTATTGATGCAACAATATTTACCTCCTTTGAACATTCTCCAAACTCCATTGTTATTGCTCCTCCAATTACGTTCCATGTATTAAGTTTATCTTCTTGCCAGTTTCTTGAAATTATACACTGCAATTACTTGGCAGAATGTAGCCGTACTCCCAACTGTTTCATTTGAGCCTGTACTATCAAAAATCTGGGTATTGGATATTTGGGTTGTGTTGAGAAAATTGTATTGCAACATAAGTAACCAAGCAAGAGGTTTTGAGATATCTGTGATGTTGTATTCGCAACCTATTTGCACTGATACTACTCCAATGAAATAATATCTTTATAATATACAATAATCTTTCAAATTTGCAGAGTGTGAATTATGACTACTAGTATCAAACATTTCATGATGCCCAAATTAGATTACGTAAGCAGGTAATTGTTGCAAAGCAAGGATATTGCATTCACATAATTGTTTTAAAAAGAAATGCAACAGTTTTAAACTAAAATAGCTTCACAACCAATTGATACTGTACCAATATTTTCCTGTAATAAGATGTACTAGAATTTACATTTATTTTAGACAGTAAAAAGTAATTTTTAAGGATTTTGAAGATGTTCAGCTATAAAATAAGATACGGAGGTTATTAAGGTATGAATAATATTTTCCAAAATGCGGTGAATATACTTTACATGTTGAACTATATGGCTAAAGTAAAATAGATTTACGAGGCTGCGTCCTCTTCCCAGGTTTTTGCTAGTACAGGCTCATTTGAGATCCATATAGACAATTTGTTTAGTTAATCATATAGTGAGATATCTTAATTCGATATGGTGTTTCAATCGCTATTGTTGGAATTCTTGAAGGTACTTGGCACACTAATCATGGTTGGACCCCCGATAGGAAGAGGTGACTTCTCGGGACCTGGTTACCACTGACTAACCTCATCATATCCGTTTGGTATACGGAGGCTGAGGAGGAAACATGAGAACATTCTACTAAGACTGCTACTTTGTAGTAGAGGACACGAGTACATTTCTGTCGCGACTGCTACCTTGTTGTATATAAGATCCACACTCTCGCCTGTAGAGAGAGAGCACTGTTGAGAGCACAGAAGAATATTGCCAAGGGTCTAGCGGAGCGAATTGAGCATCATGGAAAACATCCTTAGCATTGCGCTGTTGTTGAGTGACTCGTCATGGGTGTTATCCTTTGTTCAAAGCTTTAGTATTATCGCCATCTGTTCTCACCGTTGAATACTTTCAATTGGTTATGAGCTCGACTTGACGCTGATTTGTTAATACAGCTGATAATACTGCTAACAATACCAAACCACTATCATCTATCTTCATCCACCATGATGCTCCTGGATCATGGAATGTCTAAGTCGACTGACAATGATGTCAATGTTGTCGCCACTCTGGACATCAGGCCCCTTTCAAGGACAACCGACTACCGTGAGTGGTGCTTGTCAGTTATTGACATCTTGGCAGAAAAGGGCTATTGCTTAATAGTTTCTGGAAAATCTAAGTCCCCACGCGATACTGCTACAGAGTCGTCAATCACTGTCGCCGCCAGCCTAGTGGCCGCAAGTAGCAACGGCTCCACCCAAGCTATACATAAGTGTGAGCTTAATGCTTCCAAGGTACAGGGTATGATGGGTCGGCTACTTGACACTGCCCACGGAGAACTTTATACCACAGATCGAGACCCAAAGAAGTACTGGGAAAACCTCGTGATGCGTTACGCTGGGAGAGATTAGTCCCGCATCTGGTTCCTTCGAGAAGAATTATCGAAGGTAGAGTATGGCAGTGGCGATAACTATCTCGTAGACTATATCTCTAGTAGAGTATATCTCTAGTCTCAAAAGCCTCTTTCACCAGTTAGCAGCAGCTGGTGAAGTGCAGCTGGAGAAGGATAAAAAGTACCTACTACACTCCAAGCTTCCGCTACCATACTACCCATTTCACACCTCTGTCTGGAATGATACAAGATACAGTGAGACCTTGTATGATGATATTTGCGATCGTCTAATCCTTGAACATCAGCAGCTCCCCAAGAATCATGCCGAGACTCCAACCACCAAGGCTTTTCTTGCTGAAGGAGACAAGAGGGCATATGGAAGGAAGTGTCAGGATAAGGGGAAAAGCGTTAGTATGGATATATGCTTTCACCGCAGGGAATGGGGACATTGGGCAAGAAAATATCCAAAGAAGGGACTGGCTAAGAGGAGGGCTGACCGGAACCAGAACCAAGGCAATAATGGTAGTAGTGCCACAGTAAACAGTTCGCCAAAGCATGGATCGCCATGGACCCATGATTAGCCATGATTGGACGGTCAAACTGGAATTTAGACTCAGGTGCCTCACATCATATGACCTCAGATCACACCCAGTTCCAAAAAATGATGCAAATCGAGACACCAATCTCAGTTGCGAATGGAGCCACCATGATAGCCAAGGGAGAAGATGAAGTGCGGTTGAACCTGTTGGTGGACAGGATCAAGAACCAAGTAATAGTAAAGAAGATTTTTTACGTACAAGAGATGGGCAGTACTGGACCTGTATTGGTTCGCTGTATTGAAGCTGTCAGAGGGGTGATTAACTTTGCCCGGGGCAAGGTAAGGACCGCCAATGGCCATGAGATCCATGGCATGACTAAATTACAGAAAAACACATACGTCCTCCAGATGGCAACGCCAATCGTGGCGAACAGGGTAACAGAAATGATCTCCAAACGTGCCAAGATTGAAGAAAAGTATGGAAACCCTTTTTATTCGCACTGCCGCCTCGGCCACAGAGATTTTGCTAAGGTCAAGCAACTTGCAGAAAGTCACCCAGAGATGGTCATGGATGGATCCCGCACCACCCCCACTTGTATTAGCTGTGTTACTGCAAAGCTAACGCGGAACCCTAATTCCTCTCGGGCTAAGCGTACCACAACCGCACCTTTACAACTAATCCATACCGGCATCGCTGGCACTGTAAAGACTACCTCACTCGGAGGTGCCCACTACTACCTTCTATGCATCGATGACTACTCCCGCTATACTATGGTCTACCGCCTACTGCGGGAATCCGAAACACTTTCCCAGTTCCGCAAATACAAGGCCTTCTTGGACAACAATCATGAGCAGAAAATTAAGTATCTAAGAGGTAACAATGGTGGAGAATACACAAGTCACAAATTTGCTAGGTTCCACTGTGTTTCGGGAATTACCCATGAGAAGTCCGCAGTGTACTCACTGGAACAAAACGGTGTTAGCGAAAAAGTCAACCGCACTTTTGTTGGCAGAGCAAAGGCAATAGTCCGCGAAGGCAAAACAAGCGATAGCCTTTGCACGGCTGCATTGCACAATGCTGTCTACCTCAAGAACTGGTCACCCACTATTCCAAAACATGAAAACCCCTACAAACTATGGACTGGATAACAGGCAGACCTTTCTCACCTTATACCTTTTGAAACACCTGCAGTTTACCATATCAGAAAAGTAAAGCGAACAAAGTGGCAGAGTAGTGGAGAACAGTGTAAGGCTGTATGATACCTGGGAAGGAACCAATATAGGGTTATAGTAAGAGGAAAAATCATAGTAACAAGAGACATTCAGCAAATGAAAAGACTTGGAGAGAAGGAACTGGGAAATACAAAAGCAGTGGGAGAACCAGTAGAGAATCTCACTTGTGAAATTGACTTAGGAGATTCAGGTACAGAGTCCGAGGAAGATACTAAGAGTGCCAGGAAATCAGGTACCCCAATTACTCCGACACTGGGTTCCACCTGATCCCGCTGTGAAACCGCTGGGAGGTTTATTCTACCCGATTCAGGTATGAAGGATTATTCCTGGCCACTACACATACACTGGACCCTGACGAACCATCCTCCTCCACGGAGGTGCTGAGCTCACCACTTGCACTTGAATGAAGTACAGCCATCCAGGAAGAACTGGACTCAATTACCTAAAGCCAAACCTGAGAATTGGTCAAGTTACCTGAAGGATAAACTCCTGTCAGATGTCACTAGACCGTTAGGGTCAAGCGGGGAGCCGGTGGCGAAGATATCAAATATAAAGCTTGCTTGGTCGCAAAAGGATTTAAACAACACTACAGCATTGATTACTTGATGACGTTTGCCCCAGTTATAAAGCTCACATCCCTCCTCGTCATCCTTACTGTCACCACTGCCCGTGATTATGAGGTTGATCAGACTGACATCAAAAGTGCATACCTTCTGGTCTAACATGATGAAGAGATATATATGGATATCCCAGAAAGCTTGATCATGAAGCAGGATACTAGCTAGGAGAGAAAGGTATGCAAGGTACTAAAAGGGGTATTGGGACTGAAGCAGTCCGGAAGAATGTGGAATCAAGAATGCGATAAGCACTTGGTAGAAACATCCAGATTTGTGAGAAGTATGGAAGATCACCTGGTATATTAAAAGAAGAAGAGTGAAGACTATTGTTGGGTACTAATCAGGGTTGATGATAACCTAGGGATTGGACCTCTTATTATGGTAGATGAAGCCAAAGAGCAGTTCACTAAAAGGTTCACTGTCACGGACGTGGGAACCGCTTACTTCTTTCTTGGAATAGAAATTATGAGAAAGCGTGATCTGCACGAAGTCATCCGGAACCAGTCTGCTAATATAAAGAGGATCTGCAACCGATTTAACCTCGTAGAGAGACATCCTGTTTTGACATCTCTAATCTGATAGAGTAAACTAAAAGCAATCGTCGAGAATCCCGACAAGAAGCAGACAAAAGGGGATTGCAGAATATGATCAGAAGTCTAATGTACCTCATGTTGTGTACTCGGCCGGATATCGCATTGATGGTCAGTGCGCTCAGTAGATATAACAGCTTGCCAATACCCACTCAAGTGAACGCTACAAAGTACCTGCTCCACTATGTCAAAAAGACCTTACATTTAGGACTACAGCTCAGCCGCTTTTTAGCCAAAAATCCCCACGTTATAGTTTATGGTGACGCTGATTAGGCCAGTGAGCTGGATACACGTAAGAGCACTAGTGGGTACCTATGAGTACTGACAGGAGAGAACCCACCAGGCAAACCAGTACAGTCAGCGGTGTCGTGGTCTAGTAGGAGACAGCTGACAGTCGCCCTATCCTCCACCAAGCTGAATATATGGCACTCATTCAGGCAGTAAAGGAAGCCATATGGGTGTCACGATTTATCAACCAATTGCAAAACGTGCCAGGAAATGAGAAAGGTACTGGTGAAGCACCGGCACCAAAGATTCTCATCTATGCAAATAGCCAAGGCTCAATTACGCTTGGGGGAAATCACCTATTCCATACTCGGACGAAGCACATAGTGATCCAGGAACACTATGATAGAGAGAAGGTAACAAGCGGGGAGATTTGATCTGTAGTACCTCCACATAGGGGACATGAATGCAGACCGCCTGACGCAGAATCTCAGCCATAAGAGGGTGGCGCGATTTTGTACCGCGATGGGTTTATGTTAACCAGAACTGCAGTGGGGAGGGCCGGAAATGATGGAAAGCGAGGAAGTGCGGATTCAGTTTTAGTTTCTTTTGTTATTATTACTACATTGTTTTTCTTTTTGTTTTCATTAGCATGTCTCGCATAGTGGGAGTGTTGGAATTCTTGGAACTGCTTGGTACACTAACCATTGTTGGACCCACCTGGGAAGAGGTGGCTTCTCTGT
The DNA here is from genome assembly GCF_000151645.1 of Tuber melanosporum. NCBI lineage: Eukaryota > Fungi > Ascomycota > Pezizomycetes > Pezizales > Tuberaceae > Tuber > Tuber melanosporum. The sequence continues at coordinate 300,722 of NW_003298897.1, forward strand.
ATCTGGTTACCGCTGACTGACCTCATCATGTACCTTTCGTATACAGAGGCTGAGTAGGAAATGCGAGAACATTCTGCTATGACCGCTACTTTGTAGTAGAGGACACGAGTACATTTCTGTCGTGAGTGCTACTTTGTTGTACAAAGGACCCACGCTTTCACCTGTAGTGAGAGAGCACAGTTGAGACCACAGAAGAGTATTGCCAAGGGTCTAGCGGAGTGAATTGAGCATCGTGGAAAACAAATTTAGCATTACGCGGTTGTTGAGTGACTCGTCCTGGGTGTTATCCTTTGTTCAAATCTTTAGTATTATCGCCAGCTCTTCTCACCATAGAAGACTTTCAATAGCTATTTGACTACTTGTTGTACCACCATGTCACCACTATTTATGGAGAGACGTTATACCAGTTCCAGTATACGCTATTCAACTGTTTATCGTACTTTAATTATAAAATCCTATAATTTTACTCTATCCGAATTATATTGACTTAGGTGAACTTATTTTTAATTTGCTTTCAAAATAGCTAGTCGATCAGGATACAAGAAATGTGAATCATGAAGAAATGCTTTTTTAATTTGAAGGACTTCAGCAGAGAAGCGGGCAAGCTTTACCTTCGCATCATAATTCTACTGTTAACAGGTGTCACCTTGTCTCCCAGCCTGGAAAAATGAATTGAGGATGGATTTACCAAATATGATCAAAAGAAATGCTACCGCTCGATGAGCATACAGAGAGTAACTTGAACTGGTAAGGTTATTTTTCAACATTTCATTACGGTCATGTGTAGCTGTTGTGCGGTGTTGTATCCTATTCGCAACATTCATAAAAACAGTTTGTAAAATATTGGATCAATGAGGATTTTGGGAGTTCGGCATTCAGCTCAAGGTTCCCGATTATCTGAGTTATCATTTTCGGCTAGAACCCACTGTAAAACACTAAATGGAACGAGAAATAACAAAATTGTGATCAAGTAGGAACTTATCGTGGAACCCTGACCTTCCCTTGAGTAGCCAGCATTTTACCGGAACTGCCCAACCCCAGCCCAATCACGACTGTAGGCTGTTCGGCTGAAGGGCTATCGTACCGCTCCCGGCCACGGTTCTTTCTCACATACAGCATGACATGATACCAATTCACGATATTCACTGAGCTCCAGCGGGTTATTACAGAAACCAATTTCCCACAACCTGACCATCCGCCTGAGATTTGTGCTTTCCCCGTCTTTTTTTTTCGAAGAGATGGCTGGTACCGATTGTACTATTTTGGATACCGCTGCCACTTGGACGTTCTGGAACACAGAAATAGAAACAGATATGGAGACAATCTAACCGTGAAACTTTAGCGCGACAAATTCTATTAGTGCACCATTTCTAAATCTATCCACTGTTTCACTTGCTGTAACACTACTCACACCCCACTCGTCGTGTCAAAATCGATCTCTGCCTCCTCGCAACTCACGCAGATTCATTAACTCGCCTTGGGTCAGACTGCCCGTACCACCATTTATTGTCATCAGTCTCCCTGTCGATAGGTTGGACTTGTGCATCTCCGGTACCTGTGTAGCGTGATGTATCATTTAAGGGGATGTTTTTTTTGTTTTTGTTTTTTTTGTTGCAGGGTTTTGCCCGGGGAAATTTCCTGTCTGAGTGGGTGTCTTGCCAAGCCGGAGTTCACCCCTCCTTAGCTGTTGCGTGTTTGCTTAACTAGACAAGTTCAACCACCTCCACACAACAACGATCGCGATCAAGCCAATCCACCATCTCTATCCGGTTCAACTTCATATCCATTTGCTTCTTCTGCGTCAGGGGATTTACTAGCCAACGCACCCTCCGCTCTCTACTGCTTTATTGGTCAGGGCTCAGAGCAAATTTCCCACCAGGTGCTGCTCGGTCAAAATATTGTCCAGTTAACCGAAGGCGCCACAAACCTCCCGATCGGGTTTTAGGTACACGATACTGTGCACGGAATGAATTAAGTGAGGAGAAGGTACTACACCAACATAGGGAACAGTAAGTACTGAGCTGTGTAACTTTATCACTGATACTCCAATACCACGTTTGGCGGGAACTGGTCCTACCTTTGTACCTACAAAGGTACATGTTGTTTATATTTATTATAACATCGCTACTAAACGTCCCGGCATGGGTATGAAATATACTAAATTGGTACTTGATGGCAGACAGATTGCGTGAGGAAGAGAGACCACCGTCATCGTTCTGGACAAACCCCACGTTCGCGGACATATCGCACGTCCATACATGTTCCCTATCAACCAAGAGAATCACTCACGACATCAACCCCTCACACTGCACTAACACCCGGTCTACGAAGCAAATAGACCTAATCGGCGATCACGAACCTTCATTATCTGCCGAACGAGATAATCATCCAAATTGCCCGCCAGCAAAGTCCTCAAGACCTAAATGCTCTGCTGCGTCCTAACAGACACCTGGCAACAATCACCAAGATAGCGCTGATTGACGGTGTTTGCGACCTCCCTGATGAGCAAATAGCGAAGCGTGTGCTCTACCTCGCCGCCACTCGCGAGGAGAGAGGTGGTCACCGTTTTTTCATAGACCGGGGTTTGCATATGTGCGTTGCGGGCGGTACGGTATTGAATGACGCCCTCATATCGTTCGATTCCAGTGTTCTGTGTGTCCTCCTTGAGTGTGGTATTAATCCGGAGGCTCGAGACGAGACTCAGCAGACAGCCCTATCTATTGCCTGTCCGCACAATCGCCTTCATGCCATCATGTGGTTACTGGATGATCTTAGCGTCGATGTCAACTCAAGAGACATCACTAGTCGAACTCCCATGTCTCATGCAGCAGGGTGTGGACACGCGGGGGTTGTGCGTGTTTTTCTGGCAGATCAGAGGGTTGATAGTAATCTTGTTTGTAAGAAACCTTTATCGACTTCCTCTTCGCCCCAGTTCGGTAGCTGACGTGTAATATAGAGTCGCACTGCTGCAAACGCACTTTTTCACTTCACTGGACTACTAGCTATGGGACGATACCATAATTTTAACTCCGAAAAAGGTTGAAAACTAAGACAAATGGGGAATGGATAAAGGGCGGATCAATACATTACTAGATTTACACTGGCAAAACTTGCAACCATTGTAGTATATTCTTCTAAGCCTTGATTCGTGTTATGTGGCTCCGTGGAGGATAAAGTGCCTATACCCGCAGGGAGTAAGTAAGAGGAGGTAACAAACAAGATCCTGGATATTTGTCCATCCGGAGCGTATCCCATCGTCCACGACAAACGAAGGGACTTTCCAGCGAGTACGTATCCGGCTGCGTAAATTAAGCGAGATCACAAACCTGTCTCTGTTCCAGCTACAATCCTATAGGACATCTCCGCATCGCTCTTGGATTACTGATAGCATTGCTTTCAGATCCCTTGACAACTATAACATCATAAAGGAAAAACTGATATTGAGAGAATGATCGATTAAACCCAACAAGCTAACTACCCCTTTGGTGATCCCTTTTAATATGACACCGTACTAGCAAAAATATCAGTATCAGCCACCTACTTCCCAAATCTATATTTTGCCTGATCCATCTGGTTCAACATGTTATGTATATATAAAGGTACAGCGTGATAGAAAATATTATTATTCCATGAATGACATTGCTAGCTTATTTTATAGTTAAAAATCTCAAAATCCTAGAAATTTACATTTACCATCTAAGATAGGTTTTACATTCTGTTGAATATTAGAAAGGAGATAGTATTTATGTAATGTCAACCCAATGTAAAGATATTTCAATTCAAAGTGTACAAATAAGTCGCTTGTAAGAGTTATTTCAATTAATGTTTAGTTTTCATATTTCCAACTGAACTTGAACCAAAATTCACAATTTTGACATTACAAACAATTTGCTTCCACAATTGGTTAATCATTACATTTGGAATTAAGGTGATAATTTACAGAAGGTTTATGTTGAAGTGATTATCAAACTATCCTCAATTAGAATCACGAAGCGGATTGAAAGAATACCTTGCTCGGCGTCACAGAATCCTGTGCTGATTTGTGATTTATAGATTGTTTTACAGCTATCAGGAATTTATAGATGACTAATATTTGTGAATCAGAATATGAGTCGGATCCTGATACATAATCAGAATTTGGTTACTAGTAGCCCAAAGGCTGTAGTAAACAGGTTATATTTTTAAGCAGTTTCGGTAAGGATTGTTTTTAAGTCATTTAAAGGAAAGATTAAAGTTCAAATATGATCCGTATCGTAGTACAAACTTCATATTAATACGCAACACTGAACAATTATCCACTTTGATCAACACATAAAGAGTAAACAATGTTGAGCTGAAAAAATATTCAGAAGACTTATGTGATGTCAATTGTATCTTCTGTTTAGAAAATTGTAAAAAATTGTAAAAGTGCATCCATGGATATAAAACATATCTTATAACCGCTTAGTATCTGATACCCAATATTCTGCATAAATTAAAGATCTCTCTTTTGTTCTCAGGTTGTAAATTTCAGG
>NW_003298897.1:305324-306573 GCF_000151645.1 Tuber melanosporum
ATGCTGGCGCAGACATTTGCTCGCTCATGCGGCAAAGGCATGGATTAAGAATATGTTGCGGACCGTCATCAAGGACAAGAAAAAGATCGAGGATACTATCCTCAGTCTGGACAAGTACAAGAAGGAGGCCGGTAATGGGAGGTCAACAAGGTATTGCCTTAAAGCACTAGAGAAAAGAAAAGTCATAGAAGGCAGCCATTCATTAAAGTAAAAGTATGGTATGAATACAATAAAATCTATTAACAAGAATGAGTACCTATTCTTAACAGGAGTTTTATCCAAGTAATTTCTGTCAATTATGACAACTTTGTCAATCGCTGTATTCTACAAAAAAACAAAATAAATATAAGTTATAGATGTATATTTCGAGTTTGATTTTTATATTAATATATTTTCCATTTTTGTTAGATATTATCCAAGATTTTGAAGTTACTTCTAATATTGTGTAACTGGTACCAGTACTCGGTTATTGGTTTTGTTTTATGTTTTGTTTTATGTATCGCTTTGATACTTGGTTTGTTTTAAGTATTGTTTGATACTTGGTTTTGTTTTATGTTTTGTTTTAAGTATCGCTTTGATACTAGGTTTGTTTTAAGTATCGCTTTGATACTTGGTTTGTTTTAAGTATCGTTGCATACTTAGTTTTGTTTCATGTTTTGTTTTAAGTATCACGTTGATATTTAAGAAGTTTCACCAAAGTGTATCCATTGATACCTTTGATTAGTTTCGTTCATGCTAGACATGAACAGATTTACGTATTTAAAGACCGCCTGTTTCTACGATAGAAAAGGCAGACTTCGACAGATAGTATTTCAATATGCATGGTTGAATGGTTACTTCTTTGTTCCTCAGTACACCCACAAAGCCTTCTTTAGTTCTCAGCTGTCACCTCCTCTCTGGAAGAGCAAGCCACCTGCCAACTATCGTACCTATTACCGATAACTTGATTAGCTCCTTGCGAACACGTTACATATTGAATACCAAATATAGTTAGATGCTAAAGTTTAAAGATAACAAAGAAATAATAGCTGGTACATGATTTCCTGTGCTGGATAGTTGTTAAGGGTATTAGTCTTGTCTCAACTAACAATGCTGGTATAACAGAAATGCGGAGAGTATTGCAGGATGGGTAGTGTAAGGCAAATGAAGGAGACTCTGCCAAAAGCAGGTACAGGTGTGCAAGCAAGATATGTTGATACCTGTAGTGGCGAAGTTTGTATGGTGCCGCTCCCAGCACTCTTGTGCCGTA
>NW_003298897.1:306975-336459 GCF_000151645.1 Tuber melanosporum
TGCTACCGGCGTGCATTTGAATTGGAGCCAACGCATGCCATATCGATTGCATAGCAAAACAGCAAAATGTGGCATATGGGTGGATACGCAACCAAATATACAAGAACTTCATTTTTTGAGACACTTGTCTACTTCTACATCTCTATCATCCCATGACGTTCACCAACCAGTCAAACATGATTCATCTAAACTAGTTTTAAATAAGAAAAGAACTATGTTCCCTGTAGAGGTAATACGTAAACTGTGTGTGCGCTCAGTGAGACAGCACCTTCAACGAGATGCTGCTTATCCTTGGCAGCTACCAAACCGCAACCCTACCTATTTCACCCGCCTCCTCAGCAAATAGCCTTTGTCTTTTCTGATTTACCAACACGAAATGTTTACAACATCAACAGCCAACTGCCTCCAGAGAGTTCATCTATCTGGAGGCCTAAACAACACATTGATCAACCGGTCCACAGATTCTTCTCTTGTACAAGGGGTCCCTGTGACTTCTACTCCCCCCCCTAGGGCATCCCTGAGATCTCGTTTCTCAAATTCACAATCTCCCCGCAAGTCTACCTCTGAACAGCTTATCAATTTTCCTGCCTCTCCTACATTTTACATCTAATCTTCAAGGTGTTTCTCAAGCTTCTTTACCTTACGCTCAGCTGCGGAAACTTGCTCAGAAAGTCGAACCTCTTCATCTTTAATCTTCAACTTGTTTTCCATCACTTAGGTAACATCCCTACTGCTTCTAATACTTGTACATTCTTTCGGTTATCTGTGCATTCAGCTAAAATTCGTTTTCTTATCTCAACTAGATTTTTCACATGGTTATATCTCTTCCGGGTTGCCTCCAGCACAACAGGAGCTTTCAATTCAAAAAAATCTGCAATTTCTTCACAATCGATCAATGCCTTCCCAGAGGGTAGTATTCATGTCCTGGTTGTTACCCTTTTCTGTTGCACTTCAACTAATAGTGGTTTTAGTTTTGCAAGTTAATGATGTTTCTCCTGGACCTCTCTCAGTGTCCTATTTGCACCGATGGATGAGTTACTAACAACTTTCTTAACGCTCCACTGTATTGGTCCACAGTGATGCAATGTTACTAAGGTAATCAGTTCTAGCTGCTCAATTTCACGTTGGATTCTTGGTACTTCTAACTTATTAATCTGTGGAGATAAAAATGTACTCAGTGGGTTGGGACTAGGAGACCTTGGTTTGATAGTTGCACCTTAAGAAGGCAGGGTTATGTTATCGTGTTATGGAGGGTTAGGCTTTGAGGCTTGGATTTTAGAGAGAATAATACTCCTGTTCACTGGTACCCCTCAGGTATTTTGGAATCTACTTCGTATGTTACTTTCTGTGAAGGATGCTGGATGTGCTACAGGAAGAATCTCATAGAAACATCCCTTTAAAACTCAATACTCATGTCTTTCAAAGTGGCGAGTAAGTTCTCTTCAGTACTGATGCGTATATGGACTGAAGATAGAAAAATCTAGTAGTTATAGTCCATAAGCTGTATGCAGAGGAAGACAATATGGAATAAAGTTTCATGAAATACAAAATTCTGAGAATTCTATATTCACGTGACTGTTGTTTCCATTAAAAATCAATAGTCAAAACTCTCCTGCAGCCTTATGTGTAAATGATGTATCAGGCCCAAAACCTTGTCTAAGATACTGTTAAGTGATCTTTTCATCAGTCCATCCATTATGTGACAGTCTGAACAATATCCTTTCTGGAACACCTTTTATCTTTTTAAACCATTCTGCAATAAACCCTTCTGCCTTTAAAATGATTATTGGATTTAAGGTTGTTCCAACAGCACAAACATCTTCAATAACAGTAACAAATTCATGAGTACCACCTAATTATTTTGTAAGTATAAATATTTTGAAATTATATTTAATAATATTGAAAATAGCTTTATACTTTAACCGACCATTCTCTCTAGGATTTCGTATTACTTCTAAAACTCTTTCCGATTGACTAAGTCTAAGTAGAAAGTCAATATCATCAATATTGTATATATTCTGGGATTGGAGTTTGTATTCGTGTATGATTGATTCTAACTAAATATATGTACATATATTAATACTTAATAAATTAAAAAAACAATCAAATACATCCCAAATATAGAAGAGAAAAAAGATTTACCTCATTAAAGAAGTAATCCATTAATTCTACATCATTGCCACATAAATTGAGGATGAAATCTAGTTGTTTGCTAAAAGGAGTCTTAACTTCTGGATGTCGTGTACGAAATGCCTTCTCCCATCTTTTTCCTAATTTCTCATCCGAATTTCTTTTTCTTAGGATGACTGCGGCCATTTATCGTAATTGCCATATTGTAGGTGGAAACCCAAGGCGACAGCTAAAATAGCACCGCTCTATCACAACCCTTTCTTCCCGGGTAATAGCTTTAATCTTGTTTGGCACTCTTCTTCTCAGTTTCTTTTGCCTTGCTGACGGTGCAAAACTGTACTACGTGCTGTACCAACAATGGCTGCAGCTACGGTAAGACTGGGAGCTGTCCCATTTGTAGCCATCTCAATGGCCATTTGTTCATGTACCCATGGAGGAATCATATTATCATTTGAAGACATAATTGAAGGGTTTGATTTGAGGTAAAGAGGTTTGACAATTCAGATTGGCTTTATGTGGTATGTGTTTCTCTTAACTTGAGTTTGGCGATATAACTTTATTCAGCACAGACACTAAAATGCCGAGACAACCCGCGTCTCGCTGAGGGTGTCGTCTCGCTGAGAGCTCACACGGTTTATTTATCCTCCCAACTTCGTTGTGATGCCTCCTCTAGACTATCTCGAGTACTTAAGCTTGTACTCGTACAGTACTCTAGTATCTGGAAATAGTTTACATGTATCGGAAAACACGGCTCTGGTCACACAATCACCCAACCCCTGCCTCGTTTTCAAATATCATACTTTATCCCAGATACAAATAAGTATGAGTACAGTGCACATTACCCCAAGCAGTCACAACCACCGCTCTATCAGGCTCACAGCCCGCTCAATCGATAAATCCACCGGCACTTTGAGAAACGAAACCAAAAACCAAAAACCTTAATCTACCCTGCCCCATCCGGTTCCATCCCCATCCATGTCCCCGGCGCCAGTAGCCCATGCCCACCGAAAGAAGAACAAGAGTAAGAAGAAGGAGAGGAAAGGTAATTCCCGCGGAAAACCCATAGCAAAACTGTGCAGTGCGAAACTGTGTCCAGCGCTGCTACGAATGGCGGTAGCCTAGTTGAGAGCGATATCGTGTGAGGTATCCTTGCCAGGATTAGTCAGGCTGTGTGGACTAAGCGGGGAGGGGGGGGGGAGTTGAGCTACTGGCATCTATGCGGTCGGGTTGGCGTTTTTGTGCTAACACTTAACTTACTGACGGAACGGACTGGCGAGTTCGTCGCTTTGTGATGGGCGAGCGAGAGGATTTGGCGTTAATGATTGATGATGGGTGGCGGTCACGCGAGCTGGTTTGCCCTCTGTGGCTATTGTATAACATTGCTACGTATCTTGGGAAATCATACAATACGGTGGCTATTGATAATGGAGCATATTTTCCAGTAATCGAGGGCTGTGGAGGGAGGGAGGGAGGATGCCGGTACTTCACTTCCTATCTGCCTACTTGCAATGAAACCTCATATGATCGATCTCTCGCAGCTATGGTAGCCTGGCTTACTGTGGCTACATTGATCGTAATGCCAATTGAAAGTTCCCCAGCTTTTCGACCTCCTTCACCTTCCCCCATCACATATTATGTACTCCGCATTCATCGATTTCTTGCACCCCTATCAGAAACAAGCAATTGCAGTGGAAAAATGAGGTAAAAAAGAAAGGCAATGAATCAGCGCCGCTTCCTCTCGTATCCCACTCATCCAACCGCTACTCCAACCCGATGCGCAAGTAAAATCCTAGATCTGGATCGCTCACGTCAGTATCATCAACCTTTCCCATACCGACACAAATACCGCCCAATCCTTCATTGCCGGACTGGCTAGACCATCATCGTGTCAGTGTAACAGCAACCCTTCATCCGCAAAATAACATTGGCTTTTTGCTCAACCACCCCCCCCCTCCCTGACACAACACTTCCAATCCTGATTGAAAGTGTGTGTGTGCGTGTGCTCCCTATTGGTGACACAATTTTTCATGTCAGGTTACACACGTTATGGTTACAGTACCGTACTTCCAATTCCTCAAGCAGCACCGTACGGTATCACCTTACCGCACACTTCGTACCTGTATTTTCCTTCAACGGCGGAGGGGGAGGAGGCTTCGGCAGTTGGGGAGGAGTCAACTTCACCCCCGCTCCTCCCTCTCCTGCAAAGAGTGGTGAGAGAGGGGAGGTCAGGGGGAAGGAGTTTCCTTCTTTTTTTTTTCCCGCTTTTTATTTTGTTTTATTTTTTCAAAAGTAAACAGCGCTTGAGGCGACGGGTGGACCGTGGTGGGCCACGCAGCTGGATAAGGATTAGCGCGAGGCTTCACGATTCGAAGATTGTTTGGAAGCAAAACGTTTCAAGGAACTTTTGCCCATTAACTTAGCGCGCACTGAAGTGCACAACTGGTATGATAGCTTGCCACGAAACGAGTCAACAAGCGAATAACCTCATGATATTATGACAGATGCCGGATGTCTGCCGTAAAGCATCACTTACGTTTTGGTTAGCTTACGCTCGAATACCGGGTTCCGGCGTTGGAGAGGTTGGTCAAGTACCCGTACAGTGCCAGTGCTATACTGCACCCAAGTGTAGCGGAGTAGACAGATAGTTGTCTCAAAGTAGCTCGGAAGCCGCGGGGAAACGTCGTGGAAACCGGTTACGAAATTTATGCCGCGCCCGGAAATACCAACCACCAACCTGCCAACCAAAACCATCCTTCTTCAACGATTCCCGTATCAACTATTCGTACGGCAGCAGACAGCCGCATCTATTTAAATATCAAAGGTACGAGTACGGCATTTGCCGTTTCCCACCGCTCGTCTTCCCTCGTACACGGCATAACTTGCAATGCAACAGCCAACCATATTATCGGGGAGCCCTCCTCAAAAAATCTAAGCTTTCAAATTTCCCTTTATCACTCACCCACGCATAGCGGTGGGAGCCCTTGCAGGAGTAGGCAGGAAGAGGAGCATGAGACTTTCCAAGTATCGTACCAGCCTTCCAGAGCAGCGGCAAGAGGAGCGATACACCTTTTTCATCCAGTGTAGCGTCGACTTAACGTACTACGTCATTGCTGTATACCGGTATGATGGAAGGGGCGAACACTGTTAGGGGCCAGCATGCTTTATGTTGCATACCGAACTATCAGGAAAACCTTCCCTTTCGGACCCATCAAAACGCTGGACTCATCACCCTCCCTCCCTCCCACACGGGCTCCATCGTGGCTCTCACGGGCTGCAATGACCGCCAATGGAGAGTTTTTTCTTTTACCTTCTGAAGCGTTAACTGGTGAAAAAGAAAAATATCTTTTCTCTCTCCCCCTGAGGTGATTTAGGCGAAGGGAGTGGATCGCGGCAGTTGTGTTCGGGTGTTCTTGTCTGATTGGGAAAAGCTTATGATCGGGTACCGGTAAGCTTTGGCTTGATTGAGGAAATAGATTGGTTTTGGTTAGTACTGGTAGAGTAATTGAGGGTTGGGGGAAGGAAGTGCTGTTCTGAATTCTCGGAGAGAACAGGAGGGGAGGAGCGGGTGATGTCTCTCATGAGTCAAGAGTGGGGGTGTTTGGGTTTAGGGTTTTGTGGGGGAGAGGAAGGGCAATTGGGACGTCCTCTGGGGCTAGACGTTGGGTGGCGAAAGTGGGAGTATTGGAAACACCACTGATGTCTACCGGTGCACACCACAATAGTATCGTGATTCCGTTGTATGTGCCCCGTGAGTTACCAAGTTGCTATAGTACCGCCGTATACCCGAATCTTCAAGTTTCGTATAGACTATTTGCCCTGAATTTGCTTGCACACGGTACCGGTATACGTGAGCAGCTTTTGAGAGATTCCTATTAATCGGTGGTCTACGTTAGACCACAATTCGAATCTAGGCTCTATCGTCTAGGTTCAACAACTGGCTCCTCGTATTATTGAGGCAGATAATCTGGGGGTCGCTGCTTCTCGTTAGGTTTGCCCATTCGCGACGTTTTCGATGCTGGTTTGTTTGGCCTTTTGACCCACTAATCGCACATGCGCAAATCCATCGTGTGTACGAGCACAATATGAAGAAAAATGACACGACACTTATTTGAAGAGTCGATACGCTTTGTCGCTAAATCTATCCGAACTTCTACTTTTCTTACCTGTTGTACTTGATGGAAAACGTGTTTGCTTCTGTTGTTGCTTCTTGAGCTTCTTCAGTTAACCCCATCGCTTCTTAACCTATCACCTGTTCATTGGACCTGCGGTCGTTGGTCAACTGGATCTGGAAGAATAACGCACGGATGATCGAGACAGTTGGCAACGGACAGCATCGATGCTTGACCGTAGCCGCTGGCGTTCGAAATCTGTCCGAGCTCAAGGTTTATATAATCAGGAAACGCCCACTCTGTGGGGAAGCAAGGCTGGAGGCTGTTCACGAGGCTTACCTGTTGGCAAATAGACTGACCTCTTTCCCACCGGTCCTTGGTGCAGGCTGGGTGGTGTTTTGCTTGTGGATCCCCTTTGCGGTCAGGGAACAGTCGTGTTGGAAGTAATGTAATTGTTGCACTTGCTGGGCACCCTCTCGGCGCAAAGGAGGGGCTCACGGGGGTAGTTGTTTGGGTTTGAGGAGCACACGTTCGCGAAGCGAATACCCTCCCAGTGCTCAGGGAAACTGAGTCCCGATTTATGCTTTCGAGATTGTTTAGGCGCCTGCCTGCTCTCGGGGCCATACTGATCTATCTGGGATCGTCAAAATGTGGTTTGATATCGGGTAGATGAGGAAAACCAATTGCGTATCATCAATAGTCACTCGGTTCCTCGGGGATTAGTTTGTCGAAATCCGTGTTCGGACATTCTTCCTTCGTACTGGATTTGGGAGTGTTCTCCTATCTCAGAAGAGGAGTACGGTTTCGCTTACTAGTTGCTCTTGCTGTGTTCGGACACCGTGGTGTCAGGAAGATAGCTCCTGTGGTATCCGTCGATCCCTTTGGTTATCGGTTGGGTCGCCTTTTGGCGTTCCGCTCATCTCGTCTGGTGGCCATAAGTCCTTTGGATTAGCCCAAGGAAAGGTGAAGTCTTGGGTTAGTCTGGCTCAGGAAATGATCGATTTGAAGTCTTTTCTTGGTAATTCCATTCCGGGAAATTTTGTATTGCACGAGGGGCACTTCTGTGTTGACAGCATTGATCGCCGAGTCATGGATCCCATTTTTGGTGAGATTAATAAATTTACGGTTCAGGAGGTTGGTGTTAGGTCGCATATCCTCGCAGCGAGGGGAGGCATGGTCGGACTCGAGTACATGACGAAGACTAGTGTACTGGAGGGCTTTCATGTAAGCACATGATTTTCCCTCCAATTATTTACAAACTATTAATCCACTTAATGTATGCCATAAAACTGTCATTCGGAAGATGTATCTCTAGCCACACATTAGCTTGCCAGATAGTATTGTTTGTTTGGGGAGATGGTTGAAGATTGATGGGTTTTGTTGAGGTTTCCTCCTCTCTTGTAGGCTATCCTACCCGCATGAGAGCGAGAAATGGCGGTCGCTGAGAGGACTGGGCATTTGTGACTGCTACCTTTGATATCATAGCTTTGTACACACGCGTAACCATCATTGTTCATATGTCATGAACAGGGGGCATTTCCACAACTCCCGGCGGAGAGTTGGGTCTTCATCGTCTATTCTCCCTCTAAAACTCGCTTCGTACCTTTAGTATCACTATGGCTTTTCTTGCCTAAAGCATCACCTCCCCTGCACCGATGAGATGCCTGCTCGGTGGGTAAGCTTCTAGTCTGAGCTAACAATCTATTCGAGTATGTCAATGAACTTTAACTTGGTGAGCTATCGAAGTCGGATTTCCTCTTTCAGCGATTCAGCCTTCGGTTATTAACCCGGCTTCGCAGGGTTTTATTGAGCATACGGTTTTTCTTGATCCCCGCAAACCCGAATACGGTATGTGATAACATCCCATTTAATCCATGGTATCTCACTCGATTCTTTTGAGGAGGGGGCACCGGCTTTTGAGGAGTAATTAATTAGTTAATTTTTCTCTGACAGTAGGTCCGGGGGGGTGCCACGGGCGAAGATGATAGATTTGCGCGAGCACGGGAGTAAGCGTTTATTCACTCTGTTTGCTAGAAAAGGCGGCAGCACACAGTTTGCAGATCCCAGTTAACCGTTTGGCGGATCAGGAGGCTCCCCGCATTTGACAAGCAGACCTTTCCGGTAACAGTCATAGTGGGTTGTTTGGTCATGAGCGAATTTATACCTCCCTTAGCTTCTGGTCTTGCGAACGAAGCTGAGCACCGGACTGTATGACATCGTGGTAGTAGGTTTTGGATAAGGGTTTTTCACCACAGACATACTATTACAAATGACAAGAATGGTGTCCCTTCTTTCTAAGATTTTCTTAGAATCCATTAAAGAGGAAGAGGATTAAACCAGCCAAGATGAGCAACATCAGATACTCATCGTTCTCAGACCGTCCCCTTTCAAGAAGCTCTGTGCCCCGGAGTCACTCAAGCCCTACCTTGGACCACTATGGTAGGCGTGGAAACTTGACGCCAGAACGGGATCTGTCTTCGGATGATCAGGGGGCAGGCTGGGTGTTTCATGACAACTACGAAGATGATCATCATACTACCTTCGGCAGAGATCACCAATTAGTATCATCGCATAGGAAACACCCCAGAGAAGCACGGGGCTCATGTTCTTCTCGCCAGTTCTCTTCATACTCTGATCCACATGCCAACTGGTCAGGTGATGAGCTTGATGATGAAGACAGCGGATACTATCGGGGTGAGCGGCGCCGTGGGGTCTACGAATGGGAACATGCGGTAGAATATCGAATCCCAAGGTCTGAGATTCGGTACGTCGGGAGCGAGAGTGTTCAGAGAAGATATCCTCATATCATGGGATATCGCATACAGCATGCCATTGACAACGGTTTAAGAGGGCGGTACTGTGCGGGGTATGGATTTGGCTATGGATACGGAATTGGATACGAGCGATATGTGGTCAGTGTAGGGGATAGGGAGGGTCTTGAGGTAGAGCTTGCTGGGTGGAGGTATCTTAATGGTTACACTATAAGACGGAGGAGGTAGCTGAGATGATTTAATTGTATTGGAGATTCTGTGGGAGCCAATACCGATGTTGCAGTTGATACACTCCTCTTGCCCGGGCGGATCCTATCAATATTGTGTTTCAAAGTTGTCAAACTATGTTAGGGCCGTCTAAGAGTGCAAGAATCTGTAAATTTCGGGGATGAATAGTGGGAGAGAGCGAGTTATCGAGTGACAATCCATGATATACAGATAAAAAATTGTAATCACTAAACACAATATCATACATCCATCCCTGGGCTGCTCTTCTTACCCAGTGTCCGCATCTCAAAAACAAAAACTTTAATGGTTTTGGGTACGGGAGTAAGGTGGGCATAGCACTATAGCACCAAAATATTTCACGTGCCTACACGCTCTTCTTAGCTCTTCATGTATAAGTAGAAAAAATCAGCTATAAAACGAAGAGATAGTAATCTATGGGGGTGAATTTGACTCGAAGAGTTTGTATTTTTCACGCCCATGACTTCTAATGAAAAAGGCAAGAATTTCCTCCGGCTTCCCTTGTACCCGCAACCATGGGCTAGATGTTGAATATGTACGATCAACTGTTTGTGATCCCGACTACGGTAGCTACCATCATCGCAGCGAGTGGGAATATTTCATGATGGTGCGGGAGTTTCTAGTATGCGGCGAGCTGAGTGGCTTCAGTTCCGGGTGGAAAAGGCGAGTGATAGGAAATAGGGGAAAAAAACATGGCCAATTGTCTGTGCGTATCTGGGTGCCCATGTTAAATCGGTGCCCTATGTTCGGTATAGCTAGGATAAATATGTGGTATTAAGGCTGTCTGGCTCATATTGTCCCCGCTTTCCACGGCCTAAACCTGGACTCGGCTGTCTCGGCGCTGGTTCACAAAACTGGCAGCCCAATTGCGAGGATTGCTTTTAGGAAAAGTGATTTTCTAAGGGCGGAAATGGAGCAGGGTGGGGAGTGGATGGGGGAGAGAACCTAGTAATCGGTGTTTGTTTTTATTTGAAGCGAGGAACAGGCGGGGGTGGTTCGTTCTTGAAATGGTCCCTATTCCCGGGGAAGGGAAGAGGTAGTGCACTAAACGTTAAAGGCCATGTTGTAGACGGTGGTGCCGGAATTGACACTGGGTGAAGCTGCGAGTGATAATAAGTGAATATATGAGCCTGGGTTGGACTGCCGTGCCCTCAGTGTTCTACGGCGGGGCGAACACTCTGGGTGGTTGGAATACCCGTGCCAGGCCTTACAAATGAAAATAAGCCCTGTCCGATGGAGGCTGTATGGGGCCTTCTCGGATCACTGGTTAGGCAGTGTCGGTGGAATATATTCTAATTAATTACCGTGTTCGTGCTAAGATGAGGGCTGGCGTAAGCAGGATACATAAATCGATATCATATTTTGAGGCTCGATCGATGACCTCTGGTTTCTAAGGTAACATTATCATTGTTTTCCTTTCTCTCGACCACTCCACTGTACTGTACTTGTACAACCCGCCCACTGGGAATCGGGGCTCAGGTTGATTGATATCTTAGGGCGCCGTAAATGGCATTGTTGTACTGTACCGAGTGAATATCATTTGGGATTTCACGAGGATTGCCGTATGAGCATGATACCTCGAGCGAGTCCAATGGTCAAAACATAAAAACGATGTGTTGAGTCACAGGTGAGTGTACCGTGCTATACATACTTGTATGCATACAATGAGGCCTTGCGAGATTCAAACTCGAGATCTCGTACTTAGCCTCGTTGTCTCGCGTGCGCATATCTCATACTATACGCTGTCTGGGCCAACACGCCGCTCAGCCGTCCTCGTACCAACCTGCCTATGATAAAATCAAGCTTAAAAGTGCATTTAGAGTTTGGCACCGCTTCTACTCCTTTAAAGCCATCAAACTCTTCTCTCTTTAGGCTCTTTATTTTATTTTCTTCTTCTCGACAACTGTCTGAAAACCATTAACAATTGGGAAAGAAAAAAATAAAAACAAAATGCATAAGATCCCTTCCCCATAACTTTTCACCGACGAGGGCAAGGCACCCGGTTTGATCATTGAGGGCAACGGTCTCACTATTTCTCTCCCAGGTTGCTAGCTACTCAAGCCCTCACCCTCCGGTTACGAGAATGGATAGCTGATGTGTGGAAAAGTGCGATGGGGATCTGCCGCTCAATGCGCCCGCGCAAACACTTTCATTCCTGTCGATCATGACCGCATGTACTACTATGAGATGACGGTTGTGGACCAAGGGGATGGCAAGAGGATCGGTCTTGGCCTCTGCGCTGGGGACACTTCGCTGAATGGAATGCCGGGGTGGGAGGTGGACGCGTGGGGATATCACGCTGATGATGGGGCCAAATTCCCTGGACGTTCTCAGGGGCTGAAATATGGGCCGGTGTACGGTACTGGGGATGTCGTCGGTTGTGGCCCGGATTTCAAGAGGGGATTTGCCTTCTATACTTTGAATGCCGAGTATCTGGGTAGGAGCCACGGATCCACTGCTTGGGATTGGGTTAATATGTGCTCTAAGCCCGGCCATCTCGCTCAAGGAGGGGCTTCGCATTTGGCCGATGATAGGGATGGGCAGCGCTGGTGCAAAGGTTTCCGTTAACTTTGGTCAGAGGAGGTTTACGTGGGACGGGATAGATTATCTGGAGGGGCGCTGGGGAGATAATGCTACGGTTGAATACGGAAGAGAGGCGGGCTATGGAAACTGCGGTCTTCATTGATTGATTGGGTTCTGGCGGGTTTTTATGAGGGATGTGGGATTTGTGAGCTATGATTAGTATCTGTTTTGAAAACAAATACACAAAGTGGCCCAATGTCCTGCATAATTAATTACGAATTCCTACGATAATGTATGATAATATTATTATTATGCTGTTATTATGGTGAAGGGTAGTTTGGCAAGCTTAAAGCTCTTCTACTGTACACCCCTGAACCCTGAGCCCTTCTGATTTCGGGAAGGTTTGGAGGGGCACTCGTCTTGGCAAGGTTGGTCCCTGTAAACTCTCAATCACCCCGCAATGGATAGTCATCTCACAAACCTTTGACCCATCCATATTCTTTTTCAACGAACAACCACCCTGTCTCCCCTAGCAGTTCGATATCTTGCTCGTACGCTTTCCCGCTGAGTTTTTTCCCACCAACCCTTGTGCCGCCATTCTGTTGGAATACAAAGGACCATGGCATCACTTGTTCTCTCCGTCTCTCCATCAGACGTTACCCTCCCCCTTATCCTCTCGTCGTACAAGTCACTTCCAATTACTATTTCCACCGAGGAAACGCCCGCCGTTTCTCACCCGACCCTACCAAACAATGAGGCCGTTGCCGGAACTAACACCATTGTTTCACATCTCTCTACCCTGATCCCGTTGTTTGCAAACACAACCTACACCGACATCGAGTTTGCAGAAATCAATCAATGGCTGACTCAACGTCTGCTACCCCTGTTCTTGAGGAGACCATCCCTCAGTTGAACGGGAACCTGAAATTTCGTACCACCATTCTCGGCGAGAAGCTGTCAATTGCTGATGTGGCCGTTTACGCCCGGATCAGGGGTCAGGCAGCTTCGTGGAGTGACGAGCAGAAGACGGGCGAAAAGGGCTATAGGTATATTATTCGTTGGGTTGACTTTGTTCAGAACACTCCGGATTTGGGGCTGCAAATTCCCCCGGAGGAGAAGGTTGCTGTGGATCCTAGCAAGGTGCTGGTTTACCTGAAGCCCGAGGAGCTTGTCAAGGAAAAGAAGAAGGAGGGAGCTGCGGATGGTGAGGGCTCAAAGAAAAAGGGGAGGGGTAGGGTGGCTGTGGGGGAGGCTAAGGAGGAGGCTGAAAAGGTTAAGGAGGGTGTCAATGAGGCAGCCGGAAAGGCTGCTGCTGCGGTGGCTAGCGAAGGCAAGCAATGCAAGAGGGAAAAGAGAGAGAAACCGAAGAGGGAGGCTCATAAGAAAGAAGGTAACTGTGGCTCTTTGTTGATTCAAATATCGTAATCTGGCCAAACTTACATTTACCAGAGCCGGTTATTTCTCCTTCTCAAATTGACCTCCGCGTTGGGCACATCGTTTATTGCGTGCCTCATCCAAACGCCGACTCGCTATTCGTTTCTACAATCTCAATGGGCGATCCCGAGGGCTCTCCTCTTGTGACCCCCCATTCTGAGCTTTCCCTCCCGAACATAGTTATCGCAAAATTAACCCCCCTTCCAACTGTCCGCACAGTCTGTTCTGGTTTGAACGGTCTTGTCCCGATCGAGGAGATGCAAGACCGTAGGGTCGTTGTCGCAAACCTCAAGCCCGTGACGATGCATGGAATTAGGTCCGCAGCCATGGTGCTCGCAGCCTCACCCGCACCCGTTCCGGGCGAGGACGCGACTGCACACAGGAAAGAGGCCGTGGAGCTTGTAGCACCGCCTAAGGGTGCTATTGACGGTGAGAGGGTATTCTTTGAAGGGTATAAGACCGAGCCAGAAGCAGTATTGAACCCCAAGAAGAGGATTTGGGAGCAGATACAGCCCGGCTTTGCTACTACATCCGATTTGGATGTAGTCTTTGACAGGAAGCAGGATGGACCGGCGACGATGCGCAGGGTAAAGCCCCGGGAGAAGGCCCGATAGGCAGGTTGGTTACGGAGAGTGGTGGTGTCAGCAAGGTTAAATCTCTAGTTGGCGCTGTTGTTAGGTAGATACTGCTTGTCGTGGGATTTGTTTTCCCCTTATATGTTGAAACTAGCTTGCTTAATTTTATGCTTTAGTGGGTGTACCTTGTTGTAACATGGGATCATACTGCAGGCTTTATCTGATGGTTACAAAAAAAGTATTCATTTTTTTCCATTCTAGCTCTGTCTGGGAGTTATGGGGGTTGGGTATCGTATGTAGTCAGTGGTATATAGAGGTGCTTGACTAGGAAAGCCAGCACTGTAATGAACGTACAGTGACATAAAATGAGTCATAGACTGTGCGGGATAATATGCTATAGTCCATCTCCACGAAACAGCAGCGTAATACATCGCAGAACAGGCGACTCCCAATCCTGCAACCACAAACCGCTATCTAGCTGAGTGGACGTCACAAGCAAAGGAATGCGCATAAACTATCACTCGAACATGGTGGTGGTCTGGGGGCAGACGGTGGCATAACACTCGCATTATGGCCAAAAGCCTTAGCACGCTACAAGCATCGTCCCGGGTACCACGAGCTTACTTTAGTTTTGGATTATGAGGGCAGACTCAGACATAGCGCCTTGAGCTCACGGGACAACTTGGCCGCAAACGAGAATCTAGTGGCGTTATCTCAATGATCGCTATATTGTTGATTGATCACTTTTCCAGTATCGGGGGCGAGCAGTTTTGACTTGATTTGGCGTGAAGGAGATGCGTTGCGTAGGTGTTTGGAAATTCCAAATACAAGAAAAAGAAAAAGAAAGAACAAAGAGAAGGGTACATTTAATCCTAGTCATCACCTTCCCCCTACTTCCAAACAATTTGAGTACAGACTCCTTCTCTCCCTCACGATGCTGGGTATTTTTTATTTAGAATAGACATCAAGTGCTCTCCACTTTCCTCTTTTTCGACCCTTTGGCGGTGAGGACTGCTATTGCCGTGCTGGCGGCATTTTCGCGTACCGGGTCGGTGGGGGAAGACTCGGGTTTCATAGCATCTCCATCTCCCTCACCCTTTAACTGAGTCTCTCGCTTAGACTTGAGCATAGGAGGCACTTGGACCACCGGTGCCGGTGGAAAGGGTTTTCGTGGTATGGGAGGTCGTCATTTTGCCTCGGGAGCGCCCACCACTGCCGCTGCTACCTCAGCAACTCTAGGTAAATGTGGAACCTGCGTTGCAGCGAATCTACCTGCCGTCCCCGCTGCTAACCAAAAACAACCGGTATGGCAACATGTTTCTCGGCCGCAGCCTTCTTGCATTTCGATGGCTTTGGTAAACCGGCGAATCGCACCGGGGCTAACGCCTCCTCCTCCGGCGTGGCTACCTCCTCTTCCTTAAGCATGATGCCCACTGTTGAAGCAGTAGCAATGGGGGGAGGTTGCGGAGCTCCATCCTCGGCTTTTTCAATCTTGACAGAAGAAGAAAGTAGAGATTGCCGAGCTTTACTCATCCTCCGCTTCTTCCCATCCAGTATCGAGGCAGCGATGTCGTCCACATTTATGGTCTTCTAAAGCCTGCTCCAGCGCATTCTGGCCGCCGCACGGTTGATGCTGAAGTCTGCTGCTACGCGGGTGAAGTCAATCTATTCACTCCGTGTTAGTACACCATCGACATGTTCTTTGAGGGGTGAGGAGGAGGAGGAGGGCGAGGGGAGCCAAACAGTTTTATAATCGCTCCTAATAAGACAAGTAAATAAGAACTTGACGTTCTCGTCTATTGGGGCTTTAGCTGGCATGGTAAGGAAGGAAGGAAGGATTGTTAATTAATGTTCAGATTTGGAACAAGGTTGGTTGTGGGAGAGATGCTGTTGAGTGGGTACTCTTGGAGGGGGGTTCGGCCAGTTATGAACAAGGGTGAACATATGGAGACGATGGGGCAAACCTGGGTGTTGGGCAAAAGGCGAGGGGGGTTGTAAGGGCCGAGAAGAAAACACCAGCCGGCGGTGGTGATGGCCGTGCGCAGGACGGAAAGGATGCAGGGGTGAGCTGGAAGGTGGTGGAAGTGCTATGGCAGGTAATGGTCTGATGGTGATTCAATTGATCACTTACATCAATTCTTGCACATTACCGTGCTCTTGCTACGAACTGCAATACCAGGGGACTATTGAGTCGTAAACCTTTCGTCACTAATATAAGGGGCTCAGCTATAATATTGTGGTATTAATCCGCCAACCGCAGATTAGCCAGGTCCAGCCTCATAAGTAGCCTATCGATCTTTCCAACTTCCCCTCCACCTTTTCTCCAGGAAGACAGCAGTTCACCACCTCCAATATCTCTCTCTTCATCCATTCTCTGTCACCTCTCGATCAACATGCCAAGCAAATTTCTCACCAACCTACAGCTCGCCATACACTCCACAACTTCCCTATCATTCGTGCTAGTATCGGGGGTAATGTTCAAATCAGTAAGACGGTTCCTGCGGCCCATGCGCTCGATATGGGAAGCGAGAGCCTCGGAAGAAGTTAGGAATTTCTTAAGTAGGGATGCAAACTGATGATCTGCCAAAAACAATCCTCTTTTCAGCCGGGAGAGATAGAGGTGGTGTTCCCGCATCAACGATTCGGGGTCTTGTTGCTCTTCGGTCTTCTCTTCAACGTTCCTGACGTCCTGGTCTTCTCCGTCCGCCATCCAGAGATCCCCATCTTCATCTTCTTGCTGCCGCTGCTGTTCCTCCTCCGGGGCCTCCTCGAGGCCTTGACCCAGAATTTCCATTAACTCGCAAAAGGCACCTCCTACTACCTCTCCTTGCCAGTAGCCTACCAGTGTTTCTAGGTAGAACACACTTAGGCCAGCTGTTGCCCAAACAGCCCTCTCGATACCCTTACGTTTCTTGATCACCTCTCTGCGCGCTTTTGCGACTGCCCTATTTTCACTTTTAGAAAAGGCAAGGGGAGCGGGTCGATATCGTCTACCACGCCACAAGGTTTGCAACCTAATCAAAGTGCGGCGAACAGAGATGAGATATGCGAAGATGGCGTCGAAGGGTCTCTAAATCTGCTGGTTGCAGAAAGAGTTCCAAGGGCCAGCTAAGGTGAGAATTCAGTGTAACTGGAACACCAACCAAGAGGTCTTTGAATGACTCCCCAAGTTTAGCTTTTGGATGGACTGGCTTTGAAGCTACGGAAGCCGCGGGCGGGGGCTTGACAAGGGACAAGTATAAAAGATCCCTGGCGGTATCTAATCTCTCATCTGTGGTTTCCTCTCCTTGAAGTGATGAAAGTACCCCCCAGGTTCTTGTCAATATCGATGATACTTCGCCCTCTTTGAGAACAGCGCTACTCGAGCTGGATTTGACGCCCGATGCAGCCATTCCCCCAGTGGCACCAGGACGCCGCCATCGATTGCGCACTTGCTCAGATGCTTGCTCAACTATGGCGCCAGCAAACTCCCCACGGCCTAGTAGAAAGAATTCTCGCAGGATATAAACTACATCAATAATTTTCGAAGCCGGTAGAAGTTTTTGTAGGGTATGTTTTGACAAGGAAAGCCGTATTTCCGAAACCGCAGTAAGAGGTTTCTGTTTCGATAGCGGGGACTGAAGCGACTGTAGATGCGATAGATGAACCGGAAGAAGCGTCATTTCCGGACTAATTGTGTCGGATGCAATTCCAGTATTTGCTCCTCCTCGTAATTGAATCACCGAGAGTGCGCGTCCAATAAATAATATAGAAGAGGCTGTGTCTGGGGTAACAAAGGAAGGTAGGCGTGATTTGGCGATAGTATATTCTTTCAGCACACCAGTTTCGTCCTCGTTTACGCGATTCAACACTATTGACTCTGACTCTGTAATGAAGAAATCCTCAGAACTTGGGAGCCTTCCATACAAAACCCACGTTCAACCCTCCCGCAACCAAGCTGTCTCAGCAACCATGAGCAGATGCAGGGATACAGCCTCCAATGTGGGGAAGCCGGTGTGAATGTCTGTTCGCAGTCGGTTGATCAGTTGCCCCCCGCTTATTTCCCCATGGCGGATGCAAGCGAATGCAAGTAAGACAATATTCTCTCCCATCCCTCGAACCCGGAAATTATTTTTGCCAGCGACACGATGTCGTAGCCACCGACCATACCCCCAGATCGTGAGAGAACCTGCTGCTCGACTGAGAGAATTCGTGCACGGGAACCATGCAGGTGAGATGTAGAAATGCCGCTCGCAACCGCGCGTGCGATGGTCGAGGGATGGGTGGTAGTGATGGTGGAACAATCATTTCGGAGGGAAATGTGGAGATGTCCAAGGGAGGATAACGAGGACAGCAGGGCCCTAACTAACCCCCGTCAGCTCTTGTCCGGGAAATTGAGAGGGGCCAAGAGACCTTTCGGATGGAGACACCAGTGGGAAAGAGGGCAGGAGGCCAGAGGAGTGAGTATTGGCTATGGATGCCCAGAGAGTAGTAGAAATAGCTCATGTAGCATTGCAATGGTGGTGGTGGTGGTGATGGTGGGGTGGTGGGGCGGTCTCGTATTAAGTTGTGGGGAAGGTTTGATCGGTGGTTGTTGGAGTTGTCCAGCGGGTTAGGTTTGCGCATGCTGAAGCTTAAGACCTATGTTGCACAACACAGCATCATTCCTCGGGTGGTTATCGCTTGGTTCCCTTTTCTAGATTAATGCTTTTTGTCTACAATATTACAATTGTCCCACCACTAAAATATCTGCACTTGAGTATGATAGCACATTTGGCCCCTAGCGAATCCGGCCGCTTGAAGCCGAAAGGTGAGGTGCACCCGACAGACTGCGTGATAATTTTTCTTCGTGCTCCGGGACTTGTATAAACACCGACGTCTGAACACGGCTTCGGGCATATCTCCAGCTGTGTGTGGTGGTGGTAAACCTCTTTATAATCGTAGAAAGAAGTGTCGGTAATCAACTATCCTCTTTAGCCTAGCCATCTTGGGGGGGATGAGATAATAGAAATAATAAAAAACAGTCCTTATAATATTATGATGTCCCGTCCACCCATTCGAAACTTCTTCTATCCTCAGCTTTTCCGCCGGGCTTACAAGGAGCATATACCATCATCCTCAGTATTACCCAGAGTACAATTACGAACAATGGCTGTATGCACAAATACCTCTGTGTAATTAGTTACAAGGGTCGAAATGCGGTACGGACTGACAATTTCGACAGGCTCCCATTCAGAAGAACAAGATCACCGAGCGGGTCGCAGTGGACCCCAAGACTGGTGAATTTCAACGCAAACCAGTTTGTCTCCCTTTGTGTTCCAAACACAACTCGGTCTATGGATCTAACCCCTATAGTCTGTATTTCGCGACGCCATCTCAAAAGCTCATGGAGCTCGATTCCCTCCGGAGAAGGGCCGGAACCAGCTCTACGTCTCATATGCCTGTCCGTGGGGTAAGCTTCCCAAAATATCAGACCTTATCCATTCCATCATCACAGGGTTGGGGCTAAAGGAGCCAACCTAACCCAGCTCACGGCACCCAAATAATTCGTGAACCTTAAGGCCTGCAAGACATCATATCACTGAGCGTCGTGCACTGGGACATGGGGTCTAAGGGATGGCTTTTTGCGACGGAAGAGGAAGTCGCCGAGTCCCCGGAGATGACGGCCGCTCCGGAGCCCGTTAACGGTGCGACCTACCTCCAAGATATCTATTTCAAGGCGGACCCCCAATACGGGTGCGTGCCGCTACACCGTCCCAATCCTCTGGGATATAAAGACTAGTACTATCGTCAACAATGAGAGCAGCGAGATTATCAGGCTCCTCTACACCGAATTTGACGACCTTGTAATACGAGAAATTCCGTGGAAACCTGTTCTATCCGGAGGATAAGAGGGGATCCGTTGACGAGCTCAACTGGTGGGTTTACGACACCATAAACAACGGAGTCTACAAATCTGGGATCGCTACCAAGCAAGGCGCTCATGAAGACGCTGTAACAGCACTCTTTGCGTCCTTGGATCGTGTAGAAGGGCTTTTGAAGTCTTCCGCTGGGCCCTATCTTCTCGGCGAGAAGATCACGGAGGCGGATGTGGGACTATATACCACCATCTTCCGCTTCGATGCGGTGTATGTCCAGCACTTCAAGTGTAACATCGGGATGATTCGTCATGAGTATGCCTCTCCATTCTTCTCCTCCTTCTTCAAAAGGAAAATATGAGACGGTTAACGGTAAAAGAGATTACCCGGTTATATATACATAAACGGTTAAGGCATCTCTACTGGGATATCCCGGCTTTCAAGCAAACCACAAACCTTGAGCATATCAAGACAGTAAGTGACCAAGAACAAATCCAAATTTTTAGTCAGACCACTGTATAACAGAAATCAACCAATATCGATAGCATTATACAAAATCCCATGCCCGAATAATCCCGACTGGAATAACACCGCTCAGGCCTCTGCCACATATTTTGCCCCAGGATGTTGGAAATAACTTCAGTCTAAGATATACCATCATAACTAATCACTCGCAGAGCTGATTTGAGGAGAATCTTGGGCATCAGAAATCTCAGAAAAAGTCGACCTAATTGGTCAGGAGAATCGCCTTTCGTATACTAGTCTTATTGTGCATCTTATTCTAGTGATGGGAACTCGCAATCGTACTTAAATAGAGCCCAGCACAAACCTAGAAATGATACCCCACACGATGGCACCGGGAGTAGGACACCAACCTGCCCATATGCCTCTAGACATACAAAAGATCCACATCTCCCTACCTCGGAAAGGGCGCGAGTACAGCCAGTCAAGCATTTTCGATACCTAAAAACATGTAGACCGTGGTCCATAATCTCTCCCTTTTACTTCAAAGACAGACCAGACTGTTAGGAATACTGCAAGTAGATTTTACTGTGGGTAAAGGGTTGTTTCCGGAACACTCCGGAGCTGCAGATATAGTGAAAAGGGATTTTTTTGCTATCGTACTACTGGAATCATAGTTGTCTCATGTATTATCACTCGTGCCATTTTCCAAACCTCTGGTTGAAATAGTTACTTCAAGGTGACGGAAGCATGTTTAGTATGGCAAATCGGGACTTGGAACACTGTATATAGAAACCTCTGATGGGTATAAGTATGGCAGTCTCAGGCACTGGAGAAATAAACATGAACGATGTCCATTTCATTCCTCTGAAGCCACTGTCTTTATCTCCAACAGCCTCTCTGTCTCACAAGTCTTTACCTCTCTTCATTTCCACATTCTCAGTTACCTTCCTTGACCGACAACACCTCTCTCCTGACGGGCGAACACCGGCGTCGTGTCTCAAAAATATTTGACGCGCGACCAAGGGAAAACTAGACCAAGCGAACGAACATGAATTGGTGACTGAGAATTACTGGAATGGGAGGATGTATAAACCAAAAGGGGGTGATTCCTGTCCTTATTTCCCCCATGTTCGACCTTATCCTGACGAAACACTGTAAACAGATTTCTTCTTCTTTGACCTGTGGTTTTTCCTACAATGGAATGTTGGAGATTACATCATGTGCTAGGCGAAACCGGGTCTTCCCTGGCATCAGGATTGCTCTTTCAAGGTATTGGAATGCAAAGGTTGCTTGATTTGTAACTGGACCCTCCCACCTGGGATATTCTTTATTTGATGAGGGAATCTTATCTTGAAGAGGATGTCAGCTTCAGCGTCACCACCAGTCTACAATATCGTAAGATACCTCTCGGCCGCAGGAAGTGGGAGGGAATATGCTCTCAGTGGGGTAAATATCCTCCCAAAATTTGGCCGTTTAGTGGTTTAAATACCCCCTCCCCCCCTCCCTCTTTCCCACTTCATCTCTCCCAATCTCTCATAAAGAGAGCATTGCGGAAGAGAAAAATCATTTCTTACTGCCATATACAAATTCCCTACAAAAGTACACTTTAAAGATTTGCCGTCCTCGGTCTCCATCCAACGTTCCCCTGCCTCTCCATACTCCCACCATTTCTTTCCCTTTCTCCTATCTTCCCATTTCCATTCACAACATGCTCAAATAACCCCTCTCCAAGTTTACACATTTCCTTTATCTGGTTGCTTTTGTTACCCCAACAAATGCCATATCAATGGTACAGCTTCCTTTATTTCAATCACGGCCTACACCATTTAACACAACAATGCATCTTGGATATACTAAAACAGGACATATTAGAAAATATGTTGCCGGGGAGCAGTTTGTGAGAAGCATGAGCCCTGATCGAATTATTCTTTAAGTTACTTCTCAAACAATTTATACAGCGGCGACAAGAAAGTTGTGGGACACTAGCCAGATAGGTTTAGTGAACTGCTTAGGACACCTCTAGCATAATTGGGATAGTATTATAATGTCT
The DNA here is from genome assembly GCF_000151645.1 of Tuber melanosporum. Classification (NCBI taxonomy): domain Eukaryota; kingdom Fungi; phylum Ascomycota; class Pezizomycetes; order Pezizales; family Tuberaceae; genus Tuber; species Tuber melanosporum. The sequence goes on from NW_003298897.1 coordinate 329,116, forward strand.
TTACAACTGGTTTCATCACCCATCGATTCTTATTATCTATAATGCTAACTTCAAGCATGAGTGGAAAACAGTATCAAGCCACTGAAGCTGAGGGTCTTAGAGCAGTTGAGCTTGATTTTCAGGGCAGATTCTATCATGAGGTTGAGCAAATGACAGGTTATGAAAAGAATTCAGTTCACTGAATAGGCAATCATTGGGAAGAAAAGAATGACATGAAGAATGCTCAAAATTCAGGACAGCCAACAAAGCTCTACAATAGTGAGAAAGCAGTAACCAAGAAGCTTATCGAGAATGATCCTGATGCCAGAATTGCAGACATTACACACCGATCTGGTTTCCATATTTCGGAATACTTGGTTTCAAACGAGGCTTTAGCTCAAGGCTATCGCAACCATATGGCCCAAAGGCAGCAGGCGATACCACCATCAAACTGTACAAAACAGTTAGCCTGTGCTGACGAGAAGAGATGTTGGACTGCTAACGACTGGAGAATGTGTATTTTTACAGATGAAACTACATATTCAAACAGTAGTCAGCAAGGTGGTCTGAGAAGAGTTCATCGAAAAGCAGGCCCTGTAATTAAGTGCGATATTGGAATAACCAACAACAATCGAACTGGTTTCCTACAGGATTTTATGCAACCATAACGTTTAGATACCATACACCACTAGTATATATTCGACGATCAATGCCCTCTGAACCAACTTCTACTTTAGATGCGCTTGGCTTTAACAGTTTTTAATTTGTTAATGAGGTGCTCAAACCTTACCTTCTCCCCTTTCTGCGATCTCTACCTTATCATGGACAGCAATATCAGATTGCGGAAGACAATCTTAGAGTTCATCACGCAGTTTTAACAACCAAGCTCTACCGGACTCATGATATCACTAAGTTACATTGGCCAGCGAGATTACCTGATATGAACCCTGTCAAAAATGTTTGGCATATGCTAAAACTACAACTTAACCGAAGGTTTAGGCATCAGAAGCCAAGGAGGGAGGAGGAAGTAATGGTAGTCGCTAGGGGGGAATGGGAGGAATTGAATTGGAACAAGATTTATAGGATGATTGATGGTATGCCTCGTAGGTTTTGAACATTGATTGAAAAGGATGGTGAAAGAACAAAATATTGAGTATTACTTGAAGACATTTTTAAACCCGTTGTAAATGTGTATTTACACTAGCGTCCCACGACTTTCTTGTCGCCGCTGTACTGTACACCGGTACCGCTGCGTTTGCAAACACTTGGCGGGTTTTCTCCCACGCTACAATTCTTCTAGTTTACCGCAGCTCAACCGTTATTTTGGCTGATTCTCTCGGTTGATGCCTTGGTGGTGTTGCCTAGCATACATGCCCTGACTTAGAAGTACCGGCTGGCCCTGCTGCTTTCTACTATATAGACCTTTTGCGGAACGGAGAACATTTTTTCATCGAATTTACCAACTTACCAGACCAACCTGAACTACCTTGCCTCATATTATTCCTTGGTGTCACCGGACTGGACGGGAGGTCAAGAGAAAGATCACTGCTTGTGAAATCCGTTATTGCGCATAATCCTTCTCTGTTTGTTTTTTTTTGTTTGGCAAGGCGTTGATAGCAAAAGCCAGTACCGATTTTTTATGTTCTCCTCACTCGCTCACAAATATTGATATAGCTGTAAAACAAGTATATTCTTCTACCTGATATGATTCCCCTTCCCACTGATCACTCTCCTCCAACAAGATCGGTATTCTCAACTTAATTAAGTGTCCTGTCTGAACCCGGACAGCTTGTATGATAGATGGGAGCAGGTGCCATGGTACTTTCCTATATACAAATCAATGTCACTTAGTATGGGCAGTGATAATCCAGTTCCGGAAGAAACACTGTTGGAATTCAAACCATGTCCCCTCAATGTGACCTCAGGCACGCCGGTGAGTTCAAAAATACGCATGCTATAGCAGCCAGCTTACAAACTGTCAAGAATTCAGTAAATGAATGGGGGGGCAGCAGATTTCCTGCTGCTTCTTTTCTATGCCTTCTGCTTAGCACATATCATACTCCGCGGTACAAAGCCAGTCAAAAGGACAAATCCTTGGAGTATAGGTTTAACACCAACGCCATTAATACGGCAGAAAGGGGGATATATCAAATATCTCTAGCATGTTTGAAGCCTTCCATGATACTAAACCTTCGGCGCACCCACGCAGGTAGCCCCTACCCGCTCTCCCCTTCCCAACACCATCCTAATTGGCATTTATAAAATATAGGGAATTTGATACTATCACCTTCCATGCCATAACCTAGAGGTTATATGCAATGGTTGTGCTCTGGTATTCACCTGGATCAATCGAGGGGCTTGTTAGAGAGAAGAGTCGACACTTTCCCGCTAGAGGGGATAGTAGAAGCTAAGGAGGGCAAGGTGCAAACATCCCCAAAACAGTCTTCCGACAGAGAAATCGAGATTAGAAACCCCTCCCATATTCCCCGAAACCATGGAGCCTCCCATCCAGGAACGGAACTTAGAAAATCACTATGACAGAGTAGCGTATATACCACCCCCCCAAAAACCTCCTTCCACCATACCCTGCTTTTATTGTCGCCAAGATCTTGTCACAATATCTTTCCATCAGCGAGGACTCTACGGGCAGAAGTGTAGCTCTATTAGATAGAGTTTGGTGTGTTTCCAAAAGCTTCTAATTTAATCAATGATAGTAATGAATAACATTATTACAATATGATTACAATGCTACAAGCTGCTTTCCTTCACAAATTGTGACTCGTGAGATGTTGTAACACATATTACGCGTGCTAGCATAGATCAAGTCACCAGCGACCCCACGTCGTCATTGCACCCAATAGCGGGGGACAATATCCATAGTCTCCCGAAGCTACAGTCCCAACCTTCACATCTCTGCAACCCCACAGAAATCCACCCCTATCACTACCACCGCAACCACCATCGTTATGAACACCGCCAGCATGTCAGGAGCCAGTGCGGGTTCTCTTTTTCTTTCCTTTCTGTCCGTCATCCTGGAATCGAATCTAACCAAGCCAATCGCTGCAACCGTGAAGCAGTATTTGCAACGCGCCAGTCCTTAGGCTTTATAAAGTCCAAGCTTAAAGGCGCCGAAACAGGTTCATATTCCATCCCCACCCCCTCCAATAAGCGCACAACCAAATCTAACAGGAATGTCCGAACAAACAAAGGTCATAGTCTACTTAAGCGAAAATCCGAGGCCTTGACGAAACGTTTCCGCGAGATAACCCAGCGTATCGATGAAGCCAAACGAAAGATGGGCCGCGTGATGTCGATCGCTGCCTTCTCCCTTGCAGGAGTCACTTACGCTACAGGCGGCGGCTCGAACCTAAATTACCAAGTGCAGGAGAACGTCAAGACTGCTAGGTTCCGCGTGAGGACTAATCAGGAGAACGTGTCCGGCGCGCTGCTGCCCGTGTTCGAGAGCTACATCGCGCAAGGGAACTCGGATTTTGGTCTCACGGGGTTGGGCAGCGGCGGGCAGCAGGTGCAGCAGTGCAGGGAGGTTTATGGGAAGGCGGTGGAGATGTTGGTTGAGTTGGCGAGTTTGCAAGTATGCTTTCCTCTCTTATCTTAAATATGGGGGAGGAATGGATGGGTGCATGGCTAATTTCACGGCTATGATGGGGGGCTAGACGGCGTTCGTAATCCTCGATAACGTTATCAAAGTCGTTAGCCGTCGCGTCAATGCTATCGAGCATGTTATTATCCCCCGCACGAAGAATACGATCAGGTATATCAACAGTGAACTCGATGAGTTGGACCGCGAGGAATTTTATAGGCTTATGAAAGTGCAAGGGAAAAAGTGTCGTGATGCCGAGGAGGCAGACAAGGAACTTCGTGCTAAGATGGCAGAAGCAGGGACTACTGCAATTGATAGGGCCGAGTATGGGGGTGAAGGTGTTCCAGATATCCTAGAAGAAAAGGAGGATGAGGATCCTATTTTTTAAAGACAAAAATGGTGTCTTTCTTTGCATGGGCAGCAGAGCGCTCTTTTCCCTCTTTCTTTCACATGAATATCTTACCCGTGATGGGCTTTTCCTTTAGCATACCCGACTTTTCTCCCTCATTTTCTTCATTTTTTCCCTTTTCTACTTTGTAAATACCCCCCAGTACCCCACATCAATTCCATCAATCACAGGCACTCGATTCCAAGCAAGTACCGGACCCAAACCACTGGTATCACCCCGACACCACCAACCAACCAGACACCGAATCCAAACCCTCTTCACACACAACAAAAGTCAAGTTACCCACCCTTATCAGCTCCGTCCATCACCTACCCACCTCCTCCAAAGCTCCCGAAGGCTCCGAACACACGCATCCCTCCCCCACCAAAAATCAAAGAAATCAACAGCCAAAATCATCGACACATTCACAACACCGACAACCCCCCACCTCCTCCAAAAGCTAACCTCTCTGACAAACACATTAACAACCTTCCTAAACGAATCGCGCAAGGATACCCTCGCCCAGAAACCCACGCACAAGCTCCTCCTGCGGTTGGAATCACTGTCGCTCGAGAACGCTTGGATACGACACACATTCCCGACCACGCCGGTGCTCACAGATGACCTTTTTGGCGGGGATGTTGAAGGTGACGCGGATGCTCTACGGGAAGAAGGGGAGGCGGAGTTTGGGAGAAGGTATGGTATTGCGAGGAAGTGTTTGGGGGGGATTGGTTTGTTCTCTCTCTCTTGCTCTGCTATGCTAAAGATAGGATTCGGGGGCGGAGTGAGAGCTAATATTGGACAGTGCATCGGGATGTGTTAAGGGTCATCTCGCGAAGAGGGAGTCTGGTCGTTGTCTGCGGTGGGGTGCTGAGTAGGGAATGGGAGAATGTGTATCGGAAGTTTTGGAAGGGTGGTTGGGGAGGGGTGATGGCGAGGGTACGCTCACGGCGGAGGAAGTGAAGGTTGTAAATTGGTTGTTGGAATACGTACCCAAGGGCGACGGTGGTGGTGGTGGTGGCTGTGAACAGGAGGTTCTTAATGTCGCGGATGCGGGGAGAATGATTGACGGACGGTGGGAGGAGGGGAGGTTTCTTTGGGGTGGGTGATGTTGGATGATTTCGTTCGCCCCCACCGTTTATTTCCTTCATAGTATTTGTGTATGGGTAGCACTTTTTATAATGCTGGGATGGGATGGGGTGGATAAGGATAGCATACTATAGAATCTCAAATAACCCAACCGTGCGCCGCTATGTCATTCGAGTTGCCCCCTCTGGTAGGGTCTGGTATTTTCTACATTTTAGAAGGGCTAAACAACTCACCTTTTGTGTTTTTTCTGCTTTCATCCCTTCCCCGGATAGGAAATTCTGGGTTATGATACCTAGCGCATGATTCAGTTATTTGAGATGCTATGGTAGCCAGATATCGACAATTCAATCTCCCCACATTATTGAACAGTCGTAAGGAGAAAGAAAGTAACCAAATAAAAATAAAAGGTTGGTATGCAGTCGATTAACAACACTCCCTCTCCATGATACTAGACAAAGACCGACACCAAAGACCCATAAGACATGCATCTCCATAACTCTACTCAACACTTGTCTCAATCCTGGTGTATCCAATTGTCATGACAACCCCCAGACACTCCTCTCGCACGCATGCACTAAACCGGACCAAAGAGAATTAATCCGTATATCATACAAGAAAATAAAAATAAGAATAATATAAAAGAATAAAAATAAAAATAAAAATAAAATAAAATAAAATAATCCGCTGACGTTAACCAGCTACCGTCCATTCTCATAAGGCACATTCCCTCATACAGGGTATTAAAGCGAAAAAGGTACCCACTAGCCTTTTCTAGAAAGAAATGTGGGCATCCATAACTTGTTAACGTTCAGGCGCAAATGGAGAAAGGGTGCCGGGGGTGTTCATGCTGAAGGGTGCCTATCAAGTATCCTGTTAGTTAGTCGACCTCTTGGAATGATATTTGGAGTATGAGGGAAATAAATAAATAAATGACTTGCCAATACTCTCTTTGCATTGCATATCCTCCAGGCAAGGCGTTTGACATTTCCATCGGCTTGGACAACCTCTGGTGCGAAATCAACCCCAAACATTTCCTTGACAGCGTACACAATCCTCCTAGCATACTTCCATCACTTAGGCCACCAAACCCATCCGTAACATCGCCGGGTGCTATATCCTGGTCCTCCTTATCGAAACACCTAACAACAACCGGGAACAAGTAATTCTCAACGCTTTCTTGCATCTCCTGCATATCAATGAAATGCTCTTCTTTAGTCTTGTCAGCTGCAAGTGGTGCTTTATTGATGATGACCTCGAAGGGCAATGAGATTGCTATAACCTTGTGCTTTCCGTCGTGGTGGTATCTGAACTCATAGACTCCATTGCTCCAGAAGGTCTTGTCTCCGCCAAACTCCAGTTCGCCCGTAAGGATTTCCTCGTTAGGGTTCTCAGGCAAAAGGGTCTTAATATCAGAGCTTATGATTCCTTTCTCCGCAATGTCGGTATCGTACTCCTCCTTGCAGAGGGCGGTCCAGCGGCCCATAGAGGCGATCCTCGTAACCTCTCGAGAGGCGTTATCGGCAATTCTATAGAGCCCGATCCAATCTAACCTTAAATGGTTAACAAGGGCAGTCCAGACAATTCTGATAGGTTGTCCAAATTCTACAGATAGGCCTGTTTCAATTCCATCGTTGGTCTCTCTAAGAGCATTCAAAATGGCGATCGAGTATTTCTTTGCGTCGTATTTGGCGTGACCGTCCGCGAGGAACGTGAGTGACAGATCAGCAGGGTAGTGCGAAATAAGCAGTTGCGTGTCCTTAACCACACCTATGACACCCTGCGTAAGCTTAGGCTTTGCAGTTTCTAAAAACTCCTCAATGAATTCACCAACATCTGCAAGGGCCTTATCAATTGACCCCTCGAACGATTTCACGCCATCATCGACTGGTGGAGGCATGGCTTCCTTGATTGTCTTGACGACACCGGCTTCCTTGCGGATTTGACTGCCATAAAGTTTCTCCATATGCTGCCGCTCAACAAATTCGATAAAAAGCAACAAGCAAACGTGGGAGAACAGACCCAACATGAATATTTCCTGCGAAGAAGTGATCAAAACTATTCCCCAAATTCCTGCGCTGCCAACCAAGAGCTCCGGGTTATTAAGGTACCTGTAAATTCCAGAATAGGTAAGATGTGGTGTTGGCTGCTCAAAAAAGAAATCGACAACAAACCATCCAAACTCCCCGAGTAATTCATGTATCGAAACGGCGGTCCACATCTGAAGCGCGAAGAGTAAGATTCCCAGCGTATGCCTGAATAGAACCCAGGCTGCATCTGATCTGTGCCG